>NW_027094111.1:5116829-5223685 GCF_029207755.1 Chamaea fasciata | reverse complement strand
AGGAAAGGAAAGGAAAGGAAAGGAAAGGAAAGGAAAGGAAAGGAAAGGAAAGGAAAGGAAAGGAAAGGAAAGGAAAGGAAAGGAAAGGAAAGGAAAGGAAAGGAAAGGAAAGGAAAGGAAAGGAAAGGAACCCTCCAAAGCCCAAGAGCTCTTGGTGAGAAAGGTGGACTTTTGCCACCTGGTTTAATCCTGGAGAGGGAAGTGGTTGTATCACATCTAAACCTTCTCGCTTGCCGCGCGTGCCCTGCGGCAGCTCAGCCAGGCAATTAATTTCTGGAGGAATTACCCAACCCTTAATTTTTCTGAGCAATTATCAGCTCAGGTACCAGCCAGGAGCCGGAGCGCTCCCTGCTCCGACAAGGGCTGGGTGTAAGGAGCTGCAGAATCCCTGCCAGGCTGCCCTTGGCCAGGGAGACTCCGAGGAATCTGTCTCCTGATTCTCTCCCCCATGGCTGCAGCATGCTCAGATAGTGACTGCAGCCTCTGCCAGGGATCCAACCCTGCTCCAGGGATCCAACCCTGCCCCAGGGATCCAGTCCTTCCCCGGGGATCCAGTCCTGCCCCAGGGTTACAGCCCTGCCCCAGGGTTGTTCTATTGTCCTTTGCAGAAGTAGTGCCGAGGGCTCCTCCTTCTCCTTCTCCTTCTCCTTCTCCTTCTCCTTCTCCTTCTCCTTCTCCTTCTCCTTCTCCTTCTCCTTCTCCTTCTCCTTCTCCTTCTCCTTCTCCTTCTCCTTCTCCTTCTCCTTCTCCTTCTCCTTCTCCTTCTCCTTCCCCGTCCCCGTCCCCGTCCCCTTCCCCTTCCCCTTCCCCTTCCCCGTCCCCTCCTCATCCTCATCCTCATCCTTCTCCTCTTCTTCCTCGGGCAGAAGCAGAGTTGCAAATGCCAGAGAGGATTTTTGGGTTCTGCACTTTGTGTTGTTTCTCTCTGGGGGCCTCAGAGGGATCTGCAGCTCCTCCCGAGGGGCAGCTCCAATCCCTGCTCTGGGCCAGGGCCAGCACCCAGGGCACGGCTGGAGCACCCAGGGCAGGCTCAGGCTGCAGAGCAGGGAAAGGTTCTTCCCCCAGAGGGGGCTGGGCACTGCCCAGGCTCCCCAGGGAATGGGCACGGCCCCGAGGCTGCCAGAGCTCCAGGAGCCTTTGGACAGCGCTCCAGGGATGCCCAGGGGGGATTGTTGGGGGCTCTGGGCAGGGACAGGGGCTGGGCTGGATGATCCTGGTGGATCCCTTCCAGCTCAGGAGGTTCTGTGATTCTGTGCAGGGCAGTTGTTGCTGCCTCTTTGTGCCTCAGTTTCTCCACCTGTACATGCACAGATTTATTGTTCTTTACAAGGCTGATCTCTCCTCCCACACAGGTGTTTACTGGCCCCATTGTCAGAGTTCAATCCCTGCCCAAAACCTGTCTGGTGGTTTTTTTGGCTGAGTCCTTGAAGATTCCTGGTGACATCTGCAGCCTTCCCAAGCAAACCCTGACCCCAGCAGTGAGAGAATTATTGTCACAGCTCCTCGCCCCTGCCCCACACAGCACGGGGCACTCAGGATCCAGCAGTGGATCTCTCCTCTCTCCTGGCTGAGCTCCAGCTCTTCTGCAGGACCCTCCATGACCCCTTCCCACATCATTCCCTCTGTGCCCCAATCCCATCCCACTCCCTGGATGCTGCTGGCAGAGGGACCTGGAGCCTGTGTCCCTCCTGCTCTTCAGGGATTTCTCCCTGCACAGCCAAGAGCCTTTTCCAGCACCCCCAGGCAGCGTTTGCCCGGTCCTGCCTGGACATCCCCGGGGATGTGTTTGCTGCAGGCACAGCTCAGCTGGATCTGTTTTAATGCACTGGCTCCAGGGGCTCAGGGGCTGCTGGCTCTGCGGGGACAGCCTGCCCTGGTTGGGTTTTAGGGCACTGGGGGCCGTGCCAGGGCTCTGTGAAGGAGCTGCTGTGACGAGGAGCAGTGACAAGACCAGATGGAGGTGACAAAGCAATTCCTTGTGGCAGTGCCAGGCACTCCGTGCTGTCACCTGCCTGAGCCTGCAATCCCGGAGGGGATTGTCCGTGGTCAGTCCCTGTGGAGGAATCCCTGAGGATGCAATGTGGGAAACTGTTGGAACCCTGGAGGCTGAAAATTTGAGGCTTTCTGTTCTAAAGGGCTCTGACCCTCAATCAAACACAAGATTTGACCTGAGGCCGTGGAACAGGCTCCCAAAATTGAGTGATGCCATTGGGGTTATGGGTGTGTGGAGTTTGAACAGTATTGTGTGATCTCAGAGGGTGAAAACCTTAGATTCAAGATTTTAGTATATAGTAATGTATGTTGGGCAAGATGGAGGACTTTGGGCGTTGTCTGGGTCCTTTTTCTTTGCCGCCTTCTTCAGGGGTTTGGGTGGTTTTCTGTAATTGGCTGATGGAGTCCGCATTGCAGACTTCAAGTGGTCAGTTACTGGGTTTAAAGTAAAAATAATTTAGGTGGCATTTCATAACTGGACAGATTGTCCTTGAAAAGACCTGGTAGAGATAGAGAGGGATTCTATTTTACCTCATTTCTCTAACTTGCTGGTTAGAGCTCGCAGCTTGAGAGGCTGTAGATAGATAAGAAATATCAAACATCAAGGGCCTGAACCCGCGCTTTTAGAACACTGGATATTTTCCCACGTGCATGCCAAGCAAGTCCAGGTGTTTTTGGGAGTCTGAGGGCAGGTTCAGCCCCTCCTGGAGATCCCTCAGGGCTGTCACCAGCTGGCACTTTGGTGCTGACTGCAGCAAAAAGCACCACGGGCCGGGTCTGCTTTGCTTGGCTCTCACTTCGGGGTGACGGAGGAGCTTGAACCAAAGCCCACTGAGGAAGAGGTTGGCATTCCTTGAATTCCCAGGCATTCCAGGGTCCTCCAGAAGCTCCACACACCCTGTGCTGTCTGCCTGGGAGATAAACCCTCTGGATCTGACCCCACGCTGCAGGATGGAGCCTCACTCCTGCTCTGTGCTGGAGCATCCCTCAAAGATGTGGGTCCAAATCTGCCCAAACATCAGGGGTGGCTTTGTCACAGTGGCCTTGGAGGTGCCTGGGGTGACACCTGGGGACAGACTGAGGTGCAGGTGACACCAGGAGATGAGCAGAGGTCACAGGGCCTGCTGAGCAGCCCTTGTGTCTGAGTTTAGTTATCCTCAGTGTCCTCACCCCTTGTGCTTGGTGTCCCACACACAGAGCGACCCCTCTGAGACCAGGAACAGCTTCCCAGGGGAATTTGGATCCTCTTTCCAGGTGGAGAAAGGAAGGAAGGTGGTTTCTAAGCCCATGAATTTACACAGGAATAACAACTCTGCTGATGGCTCCTCCAAGAACAAGAGTGACCCCTGAGCTCCCATCCAAACCCAGAATAAATCCCCACGGGGTTCTGGGAAATCCTTTCATCTTTTCCTTTCATTTAACCGAGCAGATAGTGAGAAGGAAATCCTACTTACTCCCTCCTTTAAAAATGTCGATTTGGTTTTGCTTTCTTTTCTGACATATTTTGGTGTCCATCCGTGTGCTTCCTCCCTTGCAGGCCAAGCCTGCCCAGGTGGCAGGGTGCTCCAGAAATGCTTCACCACAGAGAAGAAAGGTCTCTGTATCACATCCTCACTTCTGATTCCAACAAAAATCGCACGTCTCAGTTTACCTGGAGCTCCAACGGGTCAGGTTAAGGACTCTGGAGCCCCTCAGTTACCCACACTGGCAAGCCAGGGTGGTAAATGCTCATGTCTTTAAAAGCAAAACTAATAAAGAACACTGAAACAAAAAGTAAGTGAATTAAGCTGTAAAGATGCCAGTGTTAAAAATAAACTTAGATTTAAAGAAACTTAGATTAGAAAAGCAAAAGAAAGTTGTTCTTAGTTTAATAAGCTTATGATGCTTTAAGATACCAGAGTAAAAATGCTGTTTATAAAGACATAAAACTGAAGAGTAAATTTAATTATAAACAGTATTTCTTGTTATCTATAAGTTGTGTATTACAATACAGTAAACTAAATGCGTAGAACTTTTATAGTACAGTAAATATAAAGTATAACATGAAGTATATGTATATAGTAAATGTAGTACAGTAAATATATAATATAGTATAGTATTTGCTATACTATACAAATATTTAGTATAGTAAATATAAAATAAATAAATATAAATATAAATATAAATATAAATATAAATATAAATATAAATATAAATATAAATATAAATATAAATATAAATATAAATATAAATATAAATATAAATATAAATATAAATATAAATATATATTAGAGTAAATATAGTATAGTAAATATGTAGTATAGTATTTACTATACTGTATAAACATATAGTATAGTAAATATAAAGTATAATGTAAAGTATAATGTAAAGTGTAATGTGAAGTTTACTTAAATATAAGTATAAAAAGTTTAACTAATTATATTACATTACTCTAGACATGTTGAAGTAAGCACTATGTGCTTACAAGAGTAGAAGCTATTATTCTACATAGGATACAGGATATTTAAATACAGGATATTTAAAAACTTTCTTTGTGCTTTACCTTACGGTTTGTAACATTATTTTAAGTCTTAAAAAGCAAAATTTTTAACAGCATAGTACCCTTAAGAAGGTCAAGTTAGATAATAAGACTTATTTTAAAAATAACTTCATCAACACTTAAGCTAAAAAACATTGCATTAAGTGAGTATACTGTATTTTTTTACTGTACACTAGCTGCTGGGACAGGGACTGGGCAGCTCCTGTGATTTTGCTCTTGCTCCTGCAATCCTCAAGGTTTTGGGGAATAAATTCCTGAGCGAGGCAGAGACTATGCTGGGGAAAAAGAAATCATCTTGATTTAAACCAGGCTGGGGTTGGAGAAGGTTGAAGAAGACCCTGTGCAGGGCTGGATGGGAGATTGGGAACTGGGAATTGTTCCCTGGGAGGGTGGGCAGGGGCTGGGCTGGAATTGCCAGAGCAGCTGTGGCTGCCCCTGGATCCCTGGCAGTGCTCAAGGCCAGGCTGGACACTGGGGACAGTGGCAGGTGTCCCTGCCATGGCTGGAGTGGCCCTGGATGGGATTTCAGGTCCCTCCCAGCCCATCCCATCTTGGCATTCTGTGCACACATGGAAGCTGCTGCCATGGAGGGTGTGGGTGCAGAGATGCCCACGGGCACTCGGGGGGCTCTGGAGGCCCCACTGCCATCGCTGACAGGGCGCCCAGGCCTTGGCAGGGGCTGCCCAGGGAGGTCTGGAGTCCCCATCCCTGGAGGTGCCCAAGGAGGGGCTGGAGGTGGCACTCAGGGCTCTGGGCTGGGGACAAGGTGGCATCTTGGGTGTCCAAAAGCCTGGACTCGATGGTCTCAGAGGGCTTTTCCAACCTCAGGGGTTCTGGAATTCTGTGATTTCGTGGTTCTGGGATCACTGCTCTGCACTGGCAGTGTCTGGAGGCTGCTCTTTTTCCATTCTCCACAGCTGGGAATGCCAGCAAAGGGAGCACCTGAAGGGCTCAAAAATTGTTTGCAGCAGCTTGGGAAGGCACTGGCAGTGACTGTGTCCCCACTTTTCCTCCATCAAGCAGGACAATTACTTCCCTGTTCAACATCAGTGTCAGAGCACCGATGTCCTCGTGTCCCTGCAGTGCTGAATTATGGCAGTGAGAGGAAAGTGAAATTATTTTGGGCCAAGGCTTGGCCCACAGGCAAAGTGGGGCCAAGCAAAACCATCACCAGTTTATGGCATGATTTGGAATCACTTCTTGACCCTCAAAGCAAACTACGACTCTTTAGTAGATTTTTTTATTTTTTGTTTCTTTAAAGGGAAAAAAGATTGGGCTTGATGTATGGCAACGCTTCTGGGAAAGTTGTTTTTCCGACTTTAGCCAGGTTAAAAAAGCTGTGTGGAAGGGTTTGAAAATTAAATTTCCACTCTGAAAAAGCGAAGCAGACAGGGCTGGGGAAGGAGGTGATGGGGAAAGAGGATTATTTGCCCTATTTCTGCAGCAGAGCTGCCAAATTCCTGGGCTGTTATGTAATTAGCACATTCTCCCAGTGCTCCAATCATGACAGCACGTGCCTTCCTGCCGTTCCCGAGGCACTGGTGCAGGCTTTTATCCATTCAGAACAGGTTTAAAATCTGTACCTTAAAAAGTTTTGTTGAGAAATAGGGCGGGAGGGCAGAAGGGGGGGAAGAAAGTTTGTGATTCGTGTTGTTGTTGCCGTCTCCAGGTGAGATTTCTCCCTCTCCAGCTCCATTTCTAGGTGAGATTTCTCCCTCTCCCACTCCCTTCTGACTTTTCTGGATGCTCCTGCTCAGCTGCAGCCCAAACCTGTGGTTTGTGGTGTGCCAGTGTCCAGCAGGATCCAAGTTTTTTGGGAAATTTTGTTGGACACAAAAACTGCTGCCAAGACACCACCCCTGCCTGGGGATCTTGCAGATAATTTTTGCAGATATTCCACTTTATTTCTCGCCTGAGTCACCCACCCAGAAGAAGAGATATGCAAACAACTTCCTGCCAGCCCTTCCCATTTTTTTCCCGGTGGCAGCAGGTCCCTGGTGCAGATTCCCAGGTGACAATTACCGAGGGTGATGACACAGATAAGCATCGCCCAGGAATATGAACCAACCCATCCCCATCCCCTCTGGTTTTGAAATCCCCTTTTCCAAGGTTACTTTCACGCTGTTTAATGAGCTCTTATCTGGAGGACTGTAATAAGGTTTCAGGAATTAATCCAGCCAGATTGCTTTGGGGAGGGGCAGTTCTCGAGCTTTTTAGTGCCTCGAGGGCAGAACATCCAGGGCCAAACCCAGAGACACGACTGGAGGACACACCACAAATCAGAGCTGAAGTGTGTTTGGTCAGTGTTTGCCATGAGTCACCAGAGGGAAAAAGCAGTTTCCTCAAACAGCGGTTTAAAAATATATAGGTGTAAATATCACAATTCTACTTCCTAAACCTGAGTTTTCAAGGAAAATCTGGGATTTTTAAGGGAGGCAGGTGGGGGTTGGGCTCTGTTTCCAGGGAACAAGGGACAGGACAAGAGGAAACAGCCCCAGGTTTTGTCAGGGGAGGTTTAGGTTGGATTTCAGGGAGAATTTCTTCATTGAGAGAGTGGTCCAGCCCTAGCACAGCTGCCCAGGGCAGTGATGGAGTCCCCATCCCTGGAAGTGTCCAAAAATCAAGTGGATGTGGCACTTTGTGATGAGGTGTTCAGTGGCACAGTGGGATTCGGGCCAAGACTTGATGATCTCGGAGTTCTTTCCCAACCTTAGTGGTTCTGTCATTCTGGGATTGGATTCCTCTCAGCCCTGGGGCCACAGAAAGTACAGCTGGAAAATGGGAATTCCCCCCACAGTGTGATCACTGAAATTGGACAAATCCGGGTGCTTATTCCTCACTTAATGCCAGGAAAGGTGTTGGACCTTTGTCCCCCAAATCATCAAAAGTTCCTGACAGTAAAAGGTTCCCCATTTACAGGATTAAATGGGAAGGATGATCTATCCATGCCAAGGCTGAGCTGAAATTGAAATATTTTTATGGAAAACCTCCACAGCCTCTCTCCAAGGATTTTCCTTCTTCAGATCTTCTCTTTTCCTTGTTCCATCTCTCCCAGGACCTGTCTCTGCCTGCCTTTGATGCTCCTGGTGCTGGGAGCAGAGTCACCAAACCTGCACATCAGATTTAGGACTCCCACCATTCATTTCCCCAACTCAGGGGACATCTTAAGAGCCTCCAAAAGTTCCCCGGAAGCTGCATAAGCACCAATTATTGCTCTGCAAAATTCATTTGAGGTTGGAGAGAGCAGCTCTTTACACCCATAAAAGCATCAGGTAAGGGGTGGAAGCACCAGAGCATCCCATGGAGCTGGGATGAGGGAAGGTAGGGAACAGGTAGGGAGAAGCCCTGGGCTTTCCAAGCAGGTGAGGGCAGAGTTTCCAGGGGAAGGTGACCATGGAGCAAACTGATCTTTAAGGTCCCTTCCAACACAAACCATTCCAATATTCTCTGATTCTGATGGAATCCCAGCCGAGCTCCCATTTCAGAAGTTGGCCTAAGGACCCCTCGTCTGACTCCTGCCGGGGTGATGTTGGTGGTCATACTTTAAAAACAAACACTCCTCCTTCTTTAGGGAGCCTGGTTTCTCTTTTGTACTTCACTGCAAAGCACATCCCATGGTCAGACCTCAAATGAATGAAACGGTAAAAACTGATGAGCAAAAAGCCTTAACGAGAGCCCACCAGGCAGGCTGTGCGCACAGGATCTTTCTTTAGGCAGTGTTTTCCCCAAAAAATGAGATGGGAAAACCTTCCCCCTCATTCCAGAGGTTTTCTGCTCGGAGCAGCGGGAGCAGCCCGAGGAGCAGATCCCTGAACGCCCCAAGCAATTCCTGAAAGCCCCACATTTATCAGAGATCAGCGGGGGCTGGAAACTCGAGCTCCTTTGTTTAGTCTTGGGGAATGTGCGGCAGGAAAACATCGCCATCCTGTTTTCCAGGCGCTAGCACGCAAATAAGGACGGAGGAAAAACACGGCAGCGTCTCTGACGGGCCGTGATTAATCCTCATTGTGTCCCCGGCTGGGGAGGTGCCAGGGCTGCTGCTGGCCACCCCGTGTCCCCTCGCTGCCCCACACCGGGGCCACCTGCTGGGCTGATCCGTGAGCGGGGACAAGGAGGATGCTGCAAATCCTGGGCTGGAGATGAAAGGTGTAAAAGGTGCTGGACCAGGGTGAGTGGGAGAGGGACAGAGCGGGGAGCAGCTCCTCGTGCTTGTCCCCTGGCTGTCCTGCCCCTGGCCCGTTGCTGTCGCCTTGCCACCCCAGCCTGGGCATGGCCAATTCACTCTGCTTCACTCCTCCCGGGGCTGTCGTCGTGTGGAAATATCCCTGAGGCTGCAGAGCTGAGAATTTGCACGGAGCTGTGGGTTAGTGGCAGCCCACAGACAGCATCCCCAGGCTGTGAGCCAGCACTGAGCACCCCGGGACCTGTCCCAGCTCGGTGCCAGCTGGGTCACAGTGGCAGGGAAGGGACTGACCATGGGCTAAAAGCCTCCTCCTAAGACAGGGCAAAGCCTTGAGGAGTCTGGATGTGCCCTAAGTGCTCGTTCCTTGCATTTTTCCCAGCCTGAGCATCTTTTGCAGCAGAACCCCTCACCTGTGCAGGCTGAGCGGTGGAAGGGGTGAGCAGGGACACTGGGACAAGGCTGAAGTGTCCCTGCCCTGGGATCACAGTTCAGCGTGAACATCTGGCCACACACCTGCCGTGATGTGCTCCATCTTCCAGGGGAGCAGATCACTGAGAACCTGTTCTACTGTTGCCCTGCTCCTCTTTGGTCTCTGCCACAGCTCACCTCTGCTCATTTTGGCTTTGGGGACTTTGGGGAGTGATGGCATTTGAGCCATGACTGTGCAGTGAGGCCCCAGCCTTGTCCAGGGGTCTCCGGGCCCTACCACAAAACCAGTGATAAACAGCCTCATTAATAATGATAATAATGGGGGGGTGAATGGCTTTATTCATGTAAAAGCAGTTCTGGGCTATTTGCATTACGCAGGAGCTGTGGCTGCCAAAGCCAGGTGTGTGCAGGCGGGGCAGGGTGCACCACGGTGGGACCAGGGCTGGTGTTCTGTGCTGATACAGATCTCTGTGCTCTGAGCCCTCTCAGGGTTCCACGATTTAAACAGTGAAGAAATTGGAACACGAGCTTCAAACGTGTCCACATCCCACAGAGGTCAAAGCCCCAGGTGTGGGCTCGTAGGTGACCTTCCCTGTGCCACCTGCACAGCCCTGCTGGGAATGAGACACCCCAAATCTTCCTGAACAGCCCCCTCCTTCCTGCATTCCAGGTAGTTCCATGGGGTGGGACGAGGTGGTGTGGAAACTTCCTGCTGGACAGGGCAGGTCATCCTAAATCTGACACGAATCAGGGTGGGATAGTTGGAGTTGTCCTATGCAGGACCAAGGGCTGGACTTGGATCATCTTTGTGGGACCCTTCAGGGAGCTCAGAAGGTTCTATTCTATTCTATTCTATTCTATTCTATTCTATTCTATTCTATTCTATTCTATTCTATTCTATTCCATTCCATTCCATTCCATTCCATTCCATTCCATTCCATTCCATTCCATTCCGACTTCAAGAGAGACAGGACCACTGGGAGATGTTTTAAAGGATGATTCATTCTTCTTCTTCTGCAGTCTCATGAAGGGTGAGAATGTCTTCACCGCATACGCCAGAAGTTCGTGGTCAGTGGTCATAAAACCACAGGTTACAAGGTCTCTTAAAGGTTAATTAGCCAATTAACTACTGCCACAAAGAATGTTTTTACCATCACACCAATCCCTAATTAATTGTATTGCACATCTTTCTGCAATGCAATAGTAACAACAACAAAAAAACCCCAATCATATAATAACACAAACTTACAGTACTTACAGTACCACACCTTAACTTTACTATTTCTATAACTACCTCTATATCCACACTCTAAAGCATTAAAACCTTCCACTGCCTAGCTCAATACGTTTCTTATCTAAACTATAAACCCACATTCTTGCTTCTGGTCTCCAGATCTGGAAGCCTTTGCCAAGGTCTCAGGTGAAACCCTGTATTCATTTCTGCGTTTGAGCCTGCATGCACAAGGTTCTGAGAATTTTCTGTGCCTGGAATTCCCACCTATTCTATTCTATTCTATTCTATTCTATTCTATTCTATTCTATTCTATTCTATTCTATTCTATTCTATTCTATTCTATTCTATTCTATTCTATTCCATCCCATCCCATCCCATCCCATCCCATCCCATCCCATCCCATCCCATCCCATCCCATCCCATCCCATCCCATCCCATCCCATCCCATCCTCTTCCATGATCTCTCTAGACCAAAGTCTTGCAGGAAAAGCCCAAACCTGACAGTGAGCTGTGCATTCTGTGTGCTGGGGTGATCTGACAGGTCACAGAGTCAGTGACAGGCCCCCTGTGTCTCAGGCTGTAGGAAAAGGCTCCATGTGGGACAGCCAGGACCGATGACCCCGGCCTGGGAATCACCAAGTGTCATTCCGAGGCTGCACTCCTTGGGAAGGTCAGATGACATAATTACCGTGGGTCCTCCTGACCTTGCAATCTCCAAACCCTCATAATTTGTAATCAGGATACAAATTATTTGCCTTGTGAGCTGAGGAAGGAAGTCTTCTGCATCACCTATCTGCTCCCAAACATCCGCTATTGCACAACTGCTCCGGGCAAGGGCCGGGCTTTCACTGCAGCCTCCAGCTCAGCTGCAGCACCAGGAGTTTTGCCTGGCTGGATGCTCCAACCCAGCCTGGCCGCTCCAATCCATCCTAGCTGCTCCAATCCATCCTGGCTGCTTCAATCCATCCTGCTCCAATCCAGCCTGATTGCTGCAATCCAGCCTGCTCCAGTCTAGCGTTGCACCCCCAATCCATCCTGCCCCAATCCAGCCTGGCTACCTCAATCCATCCTGCCCTAATCCAGCCTGGCTGCTCCAATCCATCCTGCTCCAATCCATCCTGCTCCAATCCATCCATCCTGCTCCAATCCAGCCTGGCTGCTCCAATCCATCCTGCTCCAATCCATCCTGCTCCAATCCATCCATCCTGCTCCAATCCAGCCTGGCTGCTCCAATCCATCCTGCCCAAATCCAGCCTGGCTGCTCCAATCCATCCTGCTCCAATCCATCCTGCTCCAATCCATCCATCCTGCTCCAATCCAGCCTGGCTGCTCCAATCCATCCTGCCCAAATCCAGCCTGGCTGCTCCAATCCAGCCTGGCTGCCCCAGTCCAGCCTGGATGGTCCAGTCTGGGCTCCTGTCTGAGCTCCTGTCCCATTTCCTTGGGAGGCAATGCCAAGAGAGGCATCTCCAGGGGACCAGTCACCCCATGGACACATCTGGAGAAGGGGGACAAGCCGTGAACCTGCTCTGTCCACGTCCAAACCTGCTCCTCCAGGCCAGCCCTGAACCGTGAGCTGGCTCCAGTCATGTGACCCCAGGGAATTGCACCCGGAGGGGTTAAATCCACAATTTCCTCACGCTCCATGTGCTGCTGGGAGGAAACGCACTTCTCCAGCCTTGACTCGGTGCCCTTTGAGCAGAGCAGAGTGACCCTGGGGAGCACGGGTGGCAGCATTAGTCAGCAGCGCTCCTGGGGGCACTTCCAGCAGGAACCCGGCATGGAAAACGCACTGTACAAAATATTTGTGCAGAGCAGGAAAACGCTGCATTCCTGGGATGACAATGGCCTCGTGTCACTGTCTGTGGCCGCAGCCGTGACTCAGGGGGACAGCGGGGTGAGCAGAGCGCTCACTGCCAGCCAGGGCTGTGCTGCTGACTGTGCCGGGGCTCGGAGCTCCAAACAAAACACGGCGCTATTGTTTGGATTGGCCTTTTTTTTTTCTTCTTTTTTTTTTTTCTTTTTTTTTTTTTTCTTTTTTTTTTTTTTTTTTCCCGAAGAGTTGTTAGTCTGGCAGAGGGAATGCTCCTCCTGGGCTTTGTGTGTAGAAGGCATGAGCACGGGGTTTGCACCCCTGGGCAGGGATGGACCTGCTCCTGCCTCAGTGTCTGGGCCAGCTGGGTGCACTGCGCTGTAGCCCTGATTTCATGCCTAAGATGTTTTAGTTTTCTAAAATTATTTTCCCAAAGAATTTTCTGTAAACAAAAAAAAGTGTTTTTTCTAAACTGTACTTTGTTATTCATTCCTTTTCCTAGGGAGGGACTTCTTCTTAAAGTCCCTCTAATCTGACCAATGTGATTGAAGAAATTCGCCTTTTTATCACCAATAAAATTGTTCTGTGTAAAATAGCACATTAAAAAAAGCACATCCCAAAAATGAAAGACTCATTTTCAACCGTCTAAAGCTCAGAGTCTGTATCGTTGTAGTGTAAAACAGCGTCACTGCACCGCTGCTTCCCAAAGCCCTGACCCCGGGGGTCTGCAGTGTCTGCCCCCAGGCATTACTCACATCTGAATTCAGGAGCTGCAAGAAGCAGATTCCACCCCAGCCTGCGAAATTGGAAAGTCCCTGCACATCCTTCCCAGCCCGCGGGAGACGCTGACGTGTGTGGGTCCTGCACAGCCCAGACTGAGCAGGGCAGAGGGGCTGGAACGGGGCTGGCTGTGCCCGGAGCCTGACCAGGCTTAGCAAGGCTCAGCTCAGGCCCTGCTGCAAAGCCCTGTGTGAGCTCCAGGATGGCAAAGATCCCGCTGAGAGAGCAGCTCTGGCCCCTCTCCGTGACCCTCAGCCTCTGGGATGGGATGATGGGATGGTGGGGTGGGTTGGGATGGGATGGGATGAATGGGATGGGATGGGATGGGATGGGATGATGGGATGGGATGGGATGGGATGGGATGGGATGGGATGGGATGGGATGGGATGGGATGGGATGGGATGGGATGGGATGGGATGGGATGGGATGGGATGATGGGATGGGATGGCAGCTGAGGCAGCCTTGGCTCCATCAGGAGTCTGGTGTTCACACTTGGCTGTGCTCCCAGGTGATGGCCACCAGAGAAATCTCAATGAACTCCTAAAAATAACAAATCTTAGCAGAGAGGGCAGCAAATACTGCAGGGAAAACAGCTAATTGGGGAAAAATGGTCAGAATCTGCATATTTTACAACTGCTCACTCTCTGCTGGACTCTGGAGGACCAGCACCCTTTCGAGCTGTGTCTCTTTCTAGCCCTTTATCCACATGACACTTTTAGCTCTTATCAATCCCTTGGGCTTGCAGGACAGGCGTGAGTGGAACGCTAAGTGAAGAAATGCCTGGGGGACAGCAGGCTGCCCATGGCCACCAGGAAAATCATGGTGTCACCTGCTCCAGAGGGGACAGACTGAGCGTGGCAGGACAGAGGTGGCTGCGTGTGAGCTTTGGGTGATTGCTGTGTCTGGTCCATGAACTCCTGTCCCAGCCCTGGGGAGGTCAAAGGTGACAGGGACACAGCCAGGAGACACATCTGCTCCAGCCTGGTGGGGGAACCCCTGGGGAATGGAGCTCTCCTTTCACCTGAGTGCAGAGCTCGGAGCTTAGCACTGCAGCAGGGGCAGCTCGTACTGACCAACACACTCTGCAGCAATGCTAAAAAATGTGCAAACCTCTCCTGGCACCAAGTCACGGCAGCAGTTTCTTCACTGACTTCTGCTGGGGAGAGAAACGGGAAAACAATTTCCTTGACTTTCCTTATTTTTGTATGAATGGGGTGTTTGTGTGCTGCTCTGGGAGCAGCTGGAAGGAGAGGGTGTGGATGGAGCTGGATTGGGGGCACTGGATGAAAACATCTTTCTCCTTCCCTGGCAGTTCCTCCCCCCTGTCTGTCAGACAGGAAATTTAACTGAAAGCTCTGCAGAGCATTAACTTAGAGAGCCCAGGGCACCAGGCACCGAGAAGAAAGATCCTCAGCCCATCTCCACCACTGGGAAAAACTCAATCCTCAACTCAGTGTTGTGCAAAACACAGGAGGAGGAACAAGACGTTGTGTCAGCATGGAAGAGGCAGGAAGACGCTCCCCCTGTGCCCTGCCAGGACCTGGATGGCATGTCCAGGGAAATGCGTGTGTCCCCTGCACTTCCTGGCACTGACCGGGACGCTGGCCTTTGCTCCTGCCAAGGACAGCGCTGAGGGGACAGCTCCAGAACAGCGCTGAGGGGACAGCTCCCACCTCCCCTAAGCTGTGAGGCCTGAGATGGAGCTGGATTTGCGAGGGAGGCAAACTGGGGAGAGAAATGGGAAAACAATTTCCCTGACTTTCCTTATTTCCGTATGAACGCAGTGTTTGTGTGCTGCTCTGGGAGCAGCTGGAAGGAGAGGGTGTGGACGGAGCTGGACTGGGGGCACTGGAGGAAAACACGTTTCTCCTTCCCTGGCAGTTCCTCCCCGCTGTCTGTCAGGCAGAGATTGTGGGGAGGCAGACGAAGATAGCACTAAACCCAGTCTTACCCTTGATATATTACAGCTGTGGTAATTGTCCAGGAGTGGGAACAGCCTTGCCCTCACAGCTATGGGTGTGATGAGGAGTGAGTTACCTGGGAGGGGGCTCAGCTGGAGCTGGAGCTGGAGCTGGAGCTGGAGTTGCAGTTGCAGTTGCAGTTGCAGTTGCAGTTGCAGTTGCAGTTGCAGTTGCAGTCGCAGTTGCAGTTGCAGTTGCAGTTGCAGTTGCAGTCTGCTGGCCAAGCTGTGAGGAGCTAGGGGCAGGAGATCATGTGAGGGACAGAAAGAATCAAAGAGCTGGAGCAGCAGAAGGAAGAGAGAAGAAGAGCTGAGGTGTTGAGTCTACAGACTGGCATAAAAGGATAGACCCTGAGAGCTGTGTGGAGCTGCCTTTGAGAGGTAACAGAGAAAAGGTATGAGGGACTTCTCAATAACAAGGTCCTGGTGCTTGAGCCCTCTGAAGTTTTTGAAGAAGCGCTCCAAGAGCAGTGGACATCTCAACCACAGCAAAGTGGAGAGGAACCCAGCGCTGCACACCTGGAAGGGAGCCTGGGGCAGCTGGGCCAGCCCCTGGGGAGCAGCGGTGAGGGCAGAGCACAGACAGCCCCACATCCCTCAGCACAGCGTGGGTGTGGAAAACTCACCCAGAGCCTGGGAATGGCCCTGGCTGCTACTGCCAGGGGGAAGGAGCAGGAACAGGGGGGGCAGGGCACCTCTGGAAGAGCTGGGGTGGTCCCCAGGGCGTGTGGTGCCCATGGGTGCTCCAGGTGCTCACACAGCCCATTCCAACCCCTTTTCCATACCCAGAGGGATTTTTGGCTTTTCCCAAGACCTGCACCTACAGCTCCCTTCCCACGAGGGTGAGGGCAAACTTTTCCTTTCAGAGCCTCAGGTTCCTGACCTGCTGTCAGGTTGAGGTCTCCTGGAAGTAGACCTTACCCTCAGAAGGGCCTCCAGGACCAAGGGGTCTGTGCTAGCTCATTCTGCTTCTCCAGAGAAAATCAGATGGAAAATATTTCCAGCAGAAGGAGTCGGTGAAATCTGTAAAGGAAAGAGGCTGAGGTTAGAGAAGGGGTGCTGGAGGCAGTCAGTGTGTGGAGGGGCAAACACACAGAACTCCAGAGCAGCTCACCACCAGCCAAGCAAAAGCCTTGGAAAGCAGTCAGGAGCTTGGCAGCTCAGTCAAGGGCTCACCTCTGCTCCAGCTACATCACAAATGACACATTCAGGGTTGTGCCCGTGGCCTCTGTTTATGTGGATTTGTCTCTTCCTCAAAACTAGTTTGGAGGTTCTTCATTTTGCTGTGGATTTCCACTCTGAGCTCGCCCCAGATTTCAGACAGAGCTCCTCAAAAACCACAAGTGATTTATTCCTGGTTGTTTAACAGAGGAAAACAAGGGCCAGGTGTATCCTGAGAAGTCAGAGAGATTCCAGAGCTTGACAAGTCTCCAAGCTGAAGAAAAATTAGGGGAAATGCCCAGGTTTGCACACATCAGTGACTGTCCCTGCAAAACCTGGGATGTGCTCTGGCTCAGCACTGGCGCGGGCAGAGCTGGGGGCTGGCTGGAGCTGAGGTGAGCACCGGGGCCTCTCTGAGTCAGGGAGTGCTGCAGGCAGGGGCTCCTGGGGTTTTTCTTGGTCTGGGGAATCCACAGCAGTGCTGCAGTTTGTGCAGCTGCAGATCCCTGAGAGTCATTCACCCCTCTGCCCATGACTGCTGTTCCAGAGAACTTGTGCTCGGGCTTCTGTAAATCCCCCTCTTCCTCTGCTCCGCAGGCACCAGCAGGCACATTCCTCTGGGGAATCCAGGCATGGGCACACAGCACAGCCTGGCTCTGCAGGCGCCTTGGGCATGGTGGGATCTGAATTCCTGCCTCTTTCCCCGTGTCCCTTTCTTCTGCCAGCCTCAGAGACAGGAGTGGCCTTCACTGGTGGGGTTCTGTGGGTTTTCTGGGGTCCTTGACTCTCCTACAGACCCCAAGACTCCAGATATTGAAACCATCATCCCCCATCAACCCAGCAGTCAATGGCTTTGCTCCTCAGCCCTGCTGGGCTCTGCCAGGAGATGCTGTTGGAAGTTTTTCCTCTACTTTTTCTCTTGGCATGAGGCTGCAGGGCAGGAGAGCCAGCAGAAGGTCAGACAGACCCAAAGTGCCCAAGAGAGAAAGGGAGAGTGCAGCTGTGCTGAGCTGCTGGGCTCCTTTAACCTCACCTGCCGTTCCAAAGGAAATAAAAGTGCTCTGCAAACCTTCTGTTGAGGTCCTGGGAGGTGGTGAGGCTCTGGATCAGGGAAACTGTGGCTGCTCCATCCCTGGAAGTGTCCCAGGCCAGGCTGGATGGGGCTTGGAGCCACCTGGGATAGTGGAAAGTGTCCCTAGGGGTGGAACAAGATGAGCTTGGAGGTCCCTCCCAACACAACCCAACCCACTCCATGATTTTGTGATTTTAAGATCCTGACTGGAACCTCTGTCCCAAATCCAGGGCAATTGGGGAAGAGAAACCAGGCTCCAGTTTGGGAATGTTTCCTGGTTTTCTGAGCAAGGCCACGACAATCAGATTTTACCTTGAGCAGGTGCTGAAGCAGCCCCTGGATGGTCCCTGTGCTGTGCCCAGGGGCTGGGGAAGTGCTCCAGGGTGGGAGGTGTGCCCTGGCTGCTGCAGTGGGGCACAGAGCACCAGTGGTAGAGATAGTTGGACAAAAATCCCAGATCTGGGGCCCTTCTGCAGCCCCAGAGCCCCAGGATCACTGGAGAGCACTGGGGGACTCCTGGGCACATCCCACTGGCCTCTACCCTTGGACACCAATCACCAGAGAAGGAATTTTCCACAGATGATAAATTTGTTCATGTATCCGCTGCAGCCTCCTGCCCATGCCTGGGACCATCCTCGGCCACATGGGAATGCACATCCTCCTTCCCTAGGCCAGACTGGGGATGAATTCTCCAGCCTCATCCTCACCTGAGCCCTCTCCACCTGCTCCTGGTGGGACTGGGTGTCCCCAGGCCGTGTCACCGTGGGCATTCCCACACAGAGCTGCTCTCCCTGCCTGTTCTCCCTACGGATTAACGGGCCCTGACCACACCAACCCCCATTTCTGTTCCTTCACAGTCAGTCTCTACCCCATTTCCACATCCTGGACACCACAGCAGGTTCCTGGGTCAGTTGTGGGATCTTTTCTCTCCTCCTACTGATCCTGCACAGGAGCTTTGGCTCCCTCCCTCCCTCCCTCCCTCTGCTCATCCTGGGATTTCCTACCTGAGCACACTCTTTCCAGCCCTCAAAGATGAGTAGTTTGGGTTTCATCCAATTCCTTTTGAGCCTCAACAAAGTTGGCTCTACTCTCTCAGAGCAAGGAACCCCAGAGGTCAAGGGAACTGCTTTGGCCAAACCCCACCATTTATTTATTATTTTATCTTTATTTTAATTTTATCTCTCAGGTTTAATTAGAGTGGTTTGTGGGGAAAATTTGGCTTTCTGTGATAAAAGGCCTCTCTAATGAGAGAGCCCGTAATCATGATTGAAAACTCTCCTGAACCGAGGTGGATGCTGATCTGTGAGTTACCATATGAGTGTTCCTATGCCAGTGTGTGCTCATGCATATAAATCTGTTTACTAAACAGTTTGAACCTGCTCTAAACACAGCCTGGAGTTATCTTATCTGTCCTGCTGAGGAAAACAAACAGATGCATCCAAACACCCAAACCCTCCTGGATAAGGAGTTCCTTATCAGCCCCCACTGGCCCAGTCAAACCCTCATTCATTCATTCATTTATTTATTTCCCAGCTGTGGCTTTTGAGGAGCACCAGCCAACATCTTGCATCAACACGATTTTGATCTTGGAGAGCTGCAGTTCCCTGATGGTTTCTTTGCTTTCTGCATCCTGCAAATGCATCCATTCCTTCAGCTTTGTCGCTGCTTTCCCACCTCCATCAATCAGCACCTCTTTTCCTGCATTTCTCTCCTGGATAACTCGTTCAAAGCCTTAGGAGAGAAAAGGCCCCCCCAAAAAGAGAAGTTATCTGATGCCTGGCAGCATTTTTGCTTTTTATGTGTTTCCTGCAGGAAGGAAAGAGAAGGGATAAAGTTCCAGGACATCCCTGGTTCTGAGCTCCCTGCTCCACACCCAGTTGTGGTAAAGCTCTGAAAATTCCCTGATCTTTAGAAGTGCCTGTGTTGTTTTTTCCCTGCTCCAGGAGGAAGTGAGGGGCAGCAAGGGGAACCCAGGGGCAGGAGGTCTGGATGTCCCCCCTGAGCTGTCAGTGACAGTGGGACACCACATCCCACGCCTGGAGAGCTGCTCCAGGCACAGAGGGCAGCTGTCCCTGCATCCCTGAGCCCAGGGACACCAGCACAGGCATCTCCTGGTGCTTGGGACTGCCAGAAGCTTGGGAAGGACCCGCTGCGGACACCACAGGCTCAGGATCAGGCTCAACCTTCCCCTACCAGACCTTTTCCTGAGGGTCCCTCCCTCTCTCCAGCTGAACTCCCACCCTGCTCTGAGGGGCTCTGTGGATTTTCCACAGAATCACAGAGTGTGTAGGTTGGAAGAGACCTCCAAGATCATCAAGCCAACCCAACCCTGACACCTCAACTAAACCCTGGCACCAAGTGCCACATCCAGTCTGCTTTAAACACCTCCAGGGATGGTGACTCCACCACCTCCCCGGGCAGAGCATTCCAGTACTTTATCACCCTTTCTGTGAAAACCTTTTCCTGATATCCAACGTATATTTCCCTTGGTGCAACCTGAGGCTGTGTCCTCTCCTTCTGTCAGTGCTGCCTGGAGAAAGAGACCAACCCCACCTGAGCACAGCCACCTTTCAGGGCATTGTGGAGAGTGATCAGGTCACTCCTGAGTCTCCTTTCCTCTGGGATAAACACCCCCAGCTCCCTCAGCCGTTCCTCACAGAGTTTGTGTTCCCAGCCCCTCACCAGCCTCGTTCCTCCTCTGGATGTGCTCCAGCGTCCCGGCCAAGCCAGCCCAGCACACTCCAACCCCAGCTCCAGAATATCCCCCTCCCACACCCAGCGTTCCCACGGGGACCCTCCAGGGCTGATCCCAGCACAAGGGAACCCTGCAGGAGGTGGGAATGGGGTGGGCTTCACCTCCCAACCCAGAGCACTCTGTGATTCCCTGAATCCAGCAGAGCAGGGTGCAGGGTGGGAGAACATCCTCAGCTTGGGCCTGTGGGAATTCCTCAGCCTCATCCCCGATAAGAAACTTCCTTTTCCAGCCAGCGGCACTGTGGGACCCTGCACCGCCTCCCTCTGCCTCCCTGCTGAAACACTCCACGACTTTGTCCAAATGGTGCATCCCTGGACATTTCTGATCCACCTTTTCCTGATGCCGTGTCCACCCCAGGGGCATTGTCACAGCTCAGTGTCCATCCATGTTCCTTCTGTCACCCTCCCCTGGGGGGATTCCTCAGCTCTTGGGACAGCAGGGAGGGACATCTTTTCCAGGGAAAAAGACAGGCAAGGATGAGCCAAAGGACATGGCTCAAATTGTGTTCCCAGCTCTGGGAAATGCCAAATTATTGAGATGGTTCAGGGAACGAAAAGATGAACCCATTCACAGGTCATACTCTCTTGTTTATTGGGTGTTAGCATTTAAATATTACTAAAAATCTAATTTTTCATGGAATATCTGAGCAAGGTTGGAGAGGTTGCTGAGGGCAGCAGAAAGGATGGGACCTGCAATGAGAGGAGCCCAGAGATGATGGTGATGAAAGCCAGGGGAAGCCTCCAGTGATGACTTTGGTGAGCAGAACGTCCCAAGAATTAACAGACACAAGATGAAGGGCTCAGGACTGAGGATTTGGGATTTGTGCAATGCCCACACCAAGCCAGCTCTCTTTGGACCAGGAAAGGGCTGGAGAGTTTGGAAGAAAGGGCAGTGCCCACCCAAGCCATCCAGCCAAGATGGGCTGAGGCTTTGCTGAAAATGCTTCCCCAGAACATCCTGAACTCCCCCCTGACCTTGCCATAACACAGATAAATCTCCCTGCACAGCCTCAGGATGCGGAGCACATTTCTGCCCAGGGCAGCCCCGTTTTTCACAGGGATCATTCCAGCTACAGCTTCATGATAAAGGGTTATTTTAAGGATGACACAAAAGCTGCTTATATCTGTCTTGACACAAAGACACAAAGGATTCTGCCTCAGCCCAGAGCCTCCTGCTATCCTCCTGAACCTGCAGAGGATTTTTCTTACCTGTCTTTAAGGCTGAACGTTTCCTCAATGACTCTGAGCAGGAGGCCTGATGGAAGAGGCTTGAGCGGGAGTGATCAGAGCTGAGATTTCACAGAAAATTAACTCATTTATTTTCATATTTGCACCCTGGTGGGCCAGGAGATGACTCTGCTGGTGTCAACCAAAGATCAAGTTAAATCAGTGGCCTCATCGACCCCTCCTCTCGTGGGGATCAAGCCAAAGAGAGGGAAAGTCACCCAAGATAATTGGCTGTACATAGAGCAGCTTTAAGCATTGGTGGAAGTTGTTGCCAAGTGCAGGGATCAGGAAATTATTTGTCGGGTCATCTTTATGCAAAGATAAAACTCAAAAAGCCAGCACTCCATAGAAAATGGAAGGGGAGAACTCCCAGGGGGCTCTAAGTGAAGGTAAAATTCAGCCCACGAATCAAACCTGGCTAAAATAAGATACAAGCTGATATCTATGCCAAATCAGCTGTGCACTTGAAAGAGAGGGAATGGGACTCCCAAAGGATCCTGCAGCATCCAGCTCCCCAGATCTCCTTGGAAGTCAAGAACCAGCTCCTGCCTCACTTCAGATTCACCAGGAGCACAGAGCTGGTTTTGTTTATCCTCTCTGCTTTCCATGCCCAGAGCTGCACCCCCTGACGTGGGGCCATCCCAGCAGCGCCGACCTGCACTCCCTGCTCATTCCTCTCCGGGGAGAGCATCGCCCAGGGAACAATTGATACCGGGGTCTTGCAACACCCAGGTTCTCCTCGGAGGTCTTCCACCGAAGGAACAAACAGGCCCAACCCTGCTCTCTTCAGGAGGTCCGATAAGATCACTGCCCAAGGGGCCGTGGCTGCAGGCCAGGGCTCTGTCCCAATAAACCATTTTCTGCAGGACCACCTTGCCTGGACTTGTCTTTCCACAGAAGCTAGGCAAAGCAAAGCATTCAGATGCTAAAAATGTGCAACTATTGTTGGTGTTTGTCCAACATCGGGAGGCTCATAAATCTCCCGGGGAAAGGTAGAACAGGAGCGTGATTAAGAAAACAAGAAACTTTCTGCATTGATTGCTCGGCTGCTCCTTCCAGAAAAGCTATTGCCTGTTGATGAAATGCCTCCCTGTCTGGCTTCCAATCCAGCACTATCCCTGCGAGGGCTCTTTCCAAATCTCCTGCATTACACGGCAGACACACACACGGGATCAAAGGGAAAACACCAACCCATGCGTGCAGCCCTGTCCAAAGCTGGAGAGCAAAAGCCACCAGCAAGAGAAAGTTGAGAGACCACAAAGTGTCTTCTTTCTGCCTTTTCACTGCTGTTAAAGCCCCAAATTGAGGCACTCTAAAAAAAAATACCAACCAGCTTGCTGCTTGTGGTTTGCAGAGACCGATCTGAGCCGTTTGCAGGTGCTGGGACAAACCCACCCCAGAGATCTCCACGCTGTTTCTTCTGTTCCCAGCTGTCCCCTCGGGATGTGCTGCCTGTCTCCCCCATGCAAATGAGGCACAGCAGTGACCAAAATCCTGCCGGGGAACAGGAGAAGAGGCACAGCCCGGCACGGCTGGAAAGCAGCGGCGAGGAAAGAACATTTCCTGTTTTCCAGTAGCCAGCAGATACAAGGAACAATCCTTTGTGCTCGCTGCCAGCCAGGGAAATAGCCGGAGCTGCCGGCATTTCTGAGGATGTGGTGTGTACACACAGGATCTGCGGGAGAACGGGGAGGTGGAATGTCACGTAGGGTGGGCAGGAGGACGGACACCTGTGTCCAGAGGGATGTCCGGGACAGGCAGCGCAGCTGACCACTCCAGATGACCACTCCAGCCCTGCCGCCTGCCCCCGCTGTCCCAGGGGAAGGGAAGTTTGTGCAGGAGCTCTGCTGGAGCAACTGCAGTGAGACGGGACTCAGGAGGTCCCCAGTTCTGTCACAGCTCCGTGAGCAGAGCTTGTGCTGAGGTGGGGTTCGGTTCCTTCTGCCGTGTCCCAGGAGAAACCGGCCTTAAGCTGCACAAGGGGAGGCTCAGATTAGGTGTTAAAAAACCAAAAATCACTGAAAAAGTGCTCAGGCATTGGAATGAGTTGCCCGGGGAGGTGGTGGTGGAGTCACCATCTCTGGAAGTGTTGCAGATGTGGCATCTGGGAACGTGGCTTGGGTGGGATTTGGTGGTGTTGGTTCGATGGTCGGACTTGAGGATCTTGAAGGTCTCTCCCAACCTTGATGATTCTGTGGCTGAGGTGGGTCCAAAAGAACTCGGGGCCAGAAAAAAAAAGCAGATTCCTTTATTTAGGAGCCTCCCGCCTCTTCAGAGATGCCTCCTGCTCCCAGGCTGGAAATGCAATGGAGCATCTTCCCCTGGAGATGCTGCTTTACACTTCCCAGAGCAGGGAGGAGCTGGAACTGGGATAAAGCTGGTTGTGCCGTAGCCCTGAACTGATGTTTAAGACAAACCCCATTTCCACCCAAAGCTGGAGTTCAGGGGCTCATCTCAGTTCCTGCTGTGGGATTTCAGCCCATGCCCACATCTCCTGTCACGGAAGCAAGACGGGGATTAAAAAGCCTTTTGTGAAACATTCCTGCCAAACACCCTGTAATGGTGTAGAGTTTCCAGGCACATCCAGGAAGAAGCCAGAAATTGTTCTTAGTGGCATTCTAGAAAGACATGGAAGAAGAATATTTCAACACAAAAACCTTTTCCTGCTCTCTCCTTGGGATCCCTGTAACAATTCCAGGAGAACCCAGAATAATTAAGCCTCACAGCCTTGCGGAAAAAAAGAAAATATTGAAGAGGATAACTGAAGGCAGGTGAACCATGGATAAGGCAGGATGTTATCAGGGTCCTTCTGGAGAAAAGCTTGGCTTTATGTGCAGGATTGGGGAGACACTTGCAGCTTTGCAGAGCAGCTTCTCCTGCAAGTGCCTCCTGTGCTGCCAGGACCAAGACTTGATAAGGACAATCAGGAGAAATCAGTGTGTCTCTGAGCAGACAGCTCAGCCCAGTGCCCCAGACCCTGCTGGGGACAGGCTGATCAGCACAGACACAGAGCCGTGGTGGGTGTATCCAAGCAGGAACTCCATCGGTGGGCAGCGGGACCTGCGCCTGCTTTGGCCACGTCCAGCTGTCAGCCAAGGTCTGCCACAAAGCTGTGACCAGGTGACCTTTAAATGTGGTCAGGGCCAGGCTGAGGCACATCCGTGGTGTTGGATACAAAGGTTGGCATTTCGGGGAGACAAAACAGCCTCTCACCTCAGCTGGAAATCACAGAATCACAGAATTTCTAGGTTGGAAGAGACCTTCAAGATCATTGAATCCAACCCAGCCCTGACACTTCAACTAGATCATGGCACTGAGTGCCACATCCAGTCTTTCTTTAAACACATCCAGGGGTGGTGACTCCACCACCTCCCCAGGCAGACCATTGCAGTACTCAAAAACAAAAGGTAAAGTGGGGAGAGGCCCAGAGGTCCCGTGTCCCACTGGAGCTGGTGGAGCAGGGAAGTGCAGACCCCACACAGCTCCGGGACTGAGGCACAACATCCAGGCTCTGCTTCAAAGGAGAGGAACAAACAGCAAGACAATGGAATCTCCCACGGAGAGAGAGCCCCAGGTGTGTGTCCTCCACAACAAACACCACTGGGAGCAGCTGGAGAAGTGAGGGCTGCAGGTGTGTCACTGCCAGCAGGGATTCCAGCCTGCAGCACACAGGGAATGATCTGCAGTGCTGGACAGGTGGTAGGAGCTGGTGGTGCAGAATGACAGGGATTGTACCTGCAAATGCTGACAGGTGACTCAGTCAGGGCATTTCATACAGGAATTATTGCACAAACAGCTCAGCTTGACACCATCCATCTCATGGTTTAAAATACGAATTCTTTAAGTGGTCTGCTCCCTGCTCTGGGGAAAATGGAAACAAGCAGCAGTGCTCTGGTTGTGTTCCAGCCCCCAGCCTGGCTCAGGCTGTTCCCAAGGGACACTTTTACTGATGTTGCACAGGGCACAGGGGATGGCATCTCCTCTGCCACCACACCATAGCTGTGCTGCATCTGCTGCCTTCCCTTTGCCTTGGAAAGGGGATTTTGGCCTCATTTGCACAGTTTGATGATGGATGGCGGTGGGGTGAGCTGAGCACACAGTTCTCAACTCTCCAGGAGCTGGACAGCCTCTCTGGGAGTCTTTCCAAAGTGTTGGGAGTCCCTTTAATGACAGCTTAAAACAAGTTCCTGAGAGCTGAGACAGTCGGTCCCTTTGATTACTCCAAGCAGCTCTTGCTCTTGAGCCCACATATCTACACAGAAGTCACTCCAGCTCTGGGAGAGCCCTGATTTTGGTCACAGGACATTGATTTCCCACAGGCTTAGGCTGGGGTTTGCCAGCTGTGCCCACAGGAGCTGCTGTGCACAGAGCGGCAGCGTGTGGCACTCGCATGAGAACGTGGCCAAGTCACAAAGCCACCCCAGAGCTTCTGGGGGGCAGCTTTTTGCTCTCTGTCTCTACACAGCTCAGCCCAGGGAAGTGGGTTTGTCCTTCTTGACACAGCAGGAGCACATAGAGCATTGAAAAGCTGTTAGTTTGGCCAAGCAGCTGCTGTCCCCATTCTTTGTGCATGCACCCTGAGTGCAAGGAGAGCTCATGAACACCCATGTGACACTGCGGGATGTGTTACCTCCTGCTCCCACAGCCTCCTGCAGTATTTAGACCTTTCTTAAATTATGCCACCCAAAGCTGTCCCCAAATTAGAGCTGAGGCTGCTTGTGGGTCCTCAGTGTTGTTGGGGTCAACAAGAAGTTGACCTCACCATCAAGGGGTCCAGGGCCTTGGAGCTCCCTGGACCTCTGATGGTGCCTTGGAAGGCTGAGCTGGAACAGAGACTGGACAGAGTTGGAGAATAAAGTAGGGATTTGTTGAAAGGCCTCCAGGATCCACCTTGGGCAGAACAAGAGCCTGATCAGGGCTACACCCAAGGTGGACACAAAATGGTCACAAAATGGACAAATGGCCACAAGGTCTCACACTTTGATTAGTTTTGGTCCATTTGCACATTGGGGTTTAATTGTCCAGTTCCAGCTCCAGGCTGTGAGGTCCCATCCTGCTTGTTCCTCCCTCCAGCCACCCTTGTTTGTGCTTTTGGGGCTGAGAGTTGTCCTTGGTGTGCAGCAGGAAAAGGATTTGTTTTGTGTCCCTGCTGTGTGCAGAGCTGAGTGACACTGACTGTGAGCTCAGAGCTGCACCCCTGGGCAGCACAGAACCTGAAATACATGGAAGATAAAGTTTAAGGCATCACTGACACCCAAAAATAGGGGCCGTGGGTGCCAGGCAAAAGTTTGTGAAGCAAAAGGGGGAGTAGTCCTGGAGCAGGATCCACGGGCAGGGACACTCAGGGATGATGCTGGACAAGCAGCCAAGTTACCCAGGGAGATGTTCCCTCCACAGCTGGAGCAAGATCCCCTCATATCTGTTCTCTTAAAGGAGATTTCCCGTGTTGGTTGTGGGTTCAAGCCCCTCTTGTTTCTGCTCCTTTCCCCCAGTGCAGTGCACAAACATGGATTTCATGCTTCCCCCCTTCCCCCCCCTCCCTGCAGTGCTGGAATTCCCGATAACGTGCCAGCCTGGCACACAAACCCCTCTTCTTTCACTCACTCAGCTCCTGTGGCTGTTGCTGCCAGCCCTATCTGGAGCCACATCTCTCCCCAGCCCTGTCCAAAAGCCACTCTGCCATGTGCAGCTCCTCCCTTCGTGCCAAGAGCCCCAAACACACCCTAGAGATCTCAGGTGAGAGATACCAGGGCTGAGAAGGAGTCCTGCTCTTGAGGGGGATCACAAATCGTGTTCTATTTTCTCTTTTGTAATCATCTCTCGAAGTATCGTAATGAGGAATTGAACTTCTTGTTTTGCCAGAATAAACTTGTTCTCAGCCTTAAGCATGTCTGGTATTAAAGGCAAGTCTAGGTGAAGCTCTGAAATCTGGATTAGCATTCCCTGTTCCAAGACAGTGCAAACACAGCAGTGAGGGACACCTGGGACACCACACCGGTTTGGGTTGTCCTGGAGCTGCTCAGTGTGCTGGGATTCGTCACACTCCAGGCTTGATGGAGTCAGCAGAAAGAAGAAAGACACTTTTGCAGGGCAGGAAAGCCCCAGGCTGGGACATCTGTGATGGGGTGACACTGCAGCCTCCCTCCACCTGAAGGGACGTGCAGGTGTCACCTTCCAGCAGAGCCTGTGGGGCCAGGGTCCCAGAGCTGCTGCCAGAGGAGAATTATTTTTGTATTGACTCATATTCCTCCTGTTGGGATGGGAGCTGCTGCTTGAGGGCAGTTCTGCTGTCGGGGTCAGATATTTCCACTTTTCATGTGGGTGCAGGGACAAAGGGAGCAGAGGATCTTCTTTGGACCAGCTCTTGGGCCTCTTTGAGGTGTTCTTGGGCCACTTTGAGGTACCTTGGACCTCTCAGAGGTGTTCTTGGGCCTCTCTTTGAGGGTGTTGGCTGCTCTCACAGATTCAGGAGGGTTTTGTTACAGGATGAGGGAGAACAGTGGGTCCCAGGGAAGGGTTTGTGGATTGGATTCCAGCTCCACATTTTTCAGTGATTTTTCCTGAGTTGTCTTCCCCCTGCCCACCAGAGCTGTGTGCAGATGTCCCCATCCACTCCAGGAAAGAGCTCAGAGCTGGGGAAGGTGGGAAGGATCAAACCCCAGGGCAAGCTGAGTCCAGGGAATCAATTCTGGATTCCCTGAGCCAAAAACCAGCTGCAGCAAAGCCCATGGGCAGCAAAGAGCTCTCAGTGAGCACCCACAGGGGACCTGTGACCCTTCCAGAGGAGCAGGCAGCAGCAGAGGAGGAGCAGCACCGAAACCAGTCCCGGGAGAGGCCCTTGGGACTGAACATCCCCCAAGATCAAAGCTTCCCTCAGAGGAAATAAAAACGGAACTTTGTCCCCGTTTTCAGAGTGACAGACACCAGGTCAGCGTTTCTGATTTCCTCACTGCCACCACCGTCTGCATTTCCACGGAAAGGCACAGTGGAACTTGGGCAGGGAGTGCTGTGACCTGGGGGTGAAGGGACACAGAGGCACGGCCCCCTGCTCTGCCCACCGTGTTCCCTGTGCTCCTTTCCCTCTCACCAGGGCAGAAACACTGCAAGGAACTCCCCTCTGGGAGTCTGATACCAAATGTTACAACCTATTTCCAAAACCTCTTAGATTTAGTGAAAAAACTCTCAAGTCATGGACACACCAAGAGTGTCCTTGCCATTTCTGACCCTCCATGAGCTTGGACCACTCAGTGATAAAAACACAAGGAAAAATCAATTCAACAGGAGCACAGGGAGAGCTCTGTAGAGCAGAAAGTTTACAAACCAAGCTGGAACTGCTGATTTTTCTTTCACCATCATACGTTATTCACCACAGAGAGGACAATGCTACCCTCCAGCTAAATATAGAAAAAAAACAAAGGGAAAAAAATGGGAATATGCATTGTGATATAGGAGAAAAGATGGAATCACAGAATCATTTAGGCTGGGGAAGATCTCCAAGACTATTGAGTCCAACCCGTGCCTGATCCCCACCTTGTCACCAGCCGAGAGCCCGGAGTGCCACATCCAGGAATTCCTTGGGCACCTCCAGGGATGGGCGCTCCAAACCTCCCTGGGCACTTCCAAGCCCTGCCCACCCTTCCCATGGGGAAATTCCTGCTGCTGTCCACCCTGAGCCTCCCCTGGCCCAGCCTGAGGCCGTTCCCTCTCCTCCTGTCCCTGTTCCCTGGGAGCAGAGCCCGACCCCCCCGGCTGTCCCCTCCTGGCAGGGACTTGTGCAGAGCCACCAGGTCCCCCCTGAGCCTCCTCTTCTCCAGGCTCAGCCCCTTTCCCAGCTCCCTCAGCCCCTCCTGGGGCTCCAGGCCCTTCCCCAGCTCCCTCAGTCACTCCTGGTGGAGCCTGAGGAGCAGCTGAGGGCTCTTGGTGTGTGCAGCTGGAGCAGAGCACCCTGAGGGCAGAGCTCAGGGATCTGCAGCTCCAGTCCCTGCTCTGGGCCAGGGACAGCACCCAGGGCACGGCTGGAGCTGGGCCAGGGCAGGGAAAGGTTCTTCCCCCAGAGGGTGCTGGGCACTGCCCAGGCTCCCCAGGGAATGGGCACAGCCCCGAGGCTGCCAGAGCTCCAGGAGCCTTTGGACAGCGCTCCAGGGATGCCCAGGGGGGACTGTTGGGGGCTCTGGGCAGGGCCAGGGGCTGGAATCCATGATCCTGGTGGGTCCCTTCCAGCCCAGGCTGTTCTGTGGTTCTGTGACTGTTCTGCTGTCCCAGCTCACACAGGAGCTCTGGTGTTTAATGTCCCAGCCTGGGCCCCACCTCAAAGCCCATCTCAGCCACCTCTCCCTGTCCTGCAGCCCCCGAGGCTCTGTCACACTGCGGGAGCTGCTGCCCCATCTCCTGTCCCCAGCCCTGCCCTGGGACACCTGCACAGGGACCGCGCAGCCATCAGCGCCCTGTCCCGTGGGGCAGGGCCACAGCAGCAGCTCCTGTGGCCACCCAGGACTGGGTGAGTTTTATCTCCTTGCTCTCCAAACATCCTTAATCCTTGAAGCTTTCCCGATCCTTTAAATCAAACATGTGAAGGAGCAGCTGAGCAGTGCTGGAGCACTCTAAAAATCCTCATTAGAGCCACTTGGAAACCACTCCGGAGGGAAGGAAGCCTTGGGGAGATGATGGAAGAGGATCTCCAGCACCTGGAGGTGTGGGAGCCCTTCACAGATGCTGCACAGCTGCCCTGGCTGAGGCAGCTGCAAACAGCTGGGCTTAAACCCTCACTGATGATTTGGGATTTGTGGGATGCAAAAAACCAGTTTGTGGAATCTCACACAGGGGGCATAGGCAACGTGGAAAAAAAAGGTTAATTTTTTTTAAGGTATCAAAATAAAAATACTATCAAATGAACAGAAAACTTGCAGGTTTTGGACACTTTGTTTTTTAATTAAACAAAAAAAAAATCAAACTTCTGAAGAAAGCTGCTGCTTCTGGGAAAGGCTTCATAAACTCCAAGGCTCCATAAACTCCAGGGCTCATTATTTTGTCAAAATAAATAAAAAAAAAATCCAGCCAAAGCTTTTCAGCAGGCTCTGCAGTATTATTAATCACCTCCTTGGACAGTGCACATGTAATAAAACAAACTAAAATTAACTGGGAAAAAAAATTCAAAGAAAAGGCCACTTTCCAACATCCTGACAAATGAAGTAAGTGATGCCCAAACAAAGGGCTGAGAGCACAATAAAGGCAGAGCAGGAACTGGAGGGGCAATGATGCCCCAGTGCACTTCACATGGAGCCTTTCATCCCCCAGAGCCCCCAAAAGCTCTTAATCAAAATCGTGGAGAGCAGGAGGAGAACAGAATGACTTGGAGGCGAAGGGAGAAGATGAATGGAGAGCGTGGCACAAAGCAGAGAGGTGGGGAAGGGGCTTCTCACCATCTCCTCTCACAGAAATTCCTTCCGGTCACTCGTCTCCCCTTCTTCTCTGAAGTTCTGTTTTTGTCCCTTAAGGAAGGTGACAACTGCCCAGCACGCTGCCAGTGAGAGAGAGGCACTGATTGATCAAATATTTGTGTATTTTCCACATAATTTTCCTGTCTTATCCTTTTCACAGCCCAGCATCACCTTCACTCTCTCTCTCCTGCCACCCCAAGCTTTTGGTGGAGGTTTCTTGTGACTTTTCCTTGCCCAGCCAAAAAACTTGCTGAATTTATCCCTCCTCACCTGGTGGTTTTCTACCTTCCATTTCATCCCACCCCAACCTCCTCCTTCACCTGCCCTTGGCAGGTCCACCTGGAGATTTTCCTCATTTTCCTGAGGTCCTGGCTGCCCTCAGTAATTCTGTGTGATCTGTGGATGGTTCATTGTTCCCTTTTCCTTTCAAGATCACACAGGGGCCGCCCGGGACCGTGCTGGGCTCACGAGTCAAGAGCAAAGTGGCACCTGCCCAAAATCTGTGAATTATGGCCACGCTCAGAGCCAGCAGAGGAAGCTGGAAAAGAAAAGCTGGTGTTTGAATAATACCTCAGTGATCCTTAATTTTGTCCATTATTTAGGGGTCTCTTGGTTAATGGTCGACTGTTTTTCCTGAACATGGAAGGATTTCGGTGTGGAAAGAGAACATGGATGGAGCAGGACAGAGGTGACAATGTGCCAGGGAAGGGCAGAGTCAGCACAGCCTCGCTGTCCCCAGTCCTTGCTGTCCCATCCTTGAGTCATTTCCTGTTCTCCTGACAATCCTCTGGAGCCCTTCACCAGCCTGGAAAGTTCCTGAGGAGCTCACAAAGCCCAGAAATTTCTTTGGCTGGCTCAAGAGTGGGAAAATATTTTTGGTATTGTGGTGGCAAAGTGCTGAGTGCTGGTCCTTGCTCACACCGTTGGTCCCCGACCCTCCCACCACTCTGAACCAGAAAAAAAAAATTTTCTTTTCCAGAAAGGCCATTTGAGGGTCCATGGTGCAGCGTCATTGATCTCCCAGCTGACCCACCAGAAACAGGAAATTGAAATCAGAATTCTCGCCTAGAAGCAAGAGAAGTGGGCAGAGCTGGAGTGGAAGAATAATGACCATGAAATGAAAGCAGATCTGCTGGCTGTGTCTGATGGGACGCAGCTCCCAGGAAGGAAGGAATTCAGCTCATCCAACAGAACATTTTCTGGTTCTCCCCAACAAAATGAAAGGAAAAACTCCATTGCGGAAAATCTAGAAAGGGAAAAAATATGAACACTGCAAACTTTAAAACAAAGATCCACACAGAAGAGATAAATAAATTTCCAGAACCTTTGGAGATAATAAATTGTGGAGATAACAAATTTTGCAGATAATGAATTTTGGAGGTTATGAATTTCCCAGATTTGAGACAGATCCATCTGTAAGACCCATAACCACAACGGGTCACTGAGAGTTTCTGGAAAGGGCCAAAAGAAACCCAAAAAACCTGTGTCCAGCTGCCCAGGGCAGGCCCCAGTGACAGCCCAGGTGGAACAGGATGACCAGGAGCAGAGTCCGGTGTATCCACCAGGGACGGAGCAGATCGTGGTGCCTCCAACCCAAGCCAATCCATGATTCCACAGTTCTGTGCCTTCCTTTCCATGCAGGAGACATCTCTGGTGGCCTCTGCTCCTGTGAGTGACCAGAGAGCTGCCCCAGGGGCCCTGTCTGCCATCCCACAGGTGGGACAGGTGACGGTGGCAGAGGCTCCTCTGCCTGTGCAGGGGTTCTGAGCTCATCCCAGGTCAAACCTCCTGGTGTCTGTCCCCAGGGATTTCTGACCCTGGAACAGCTCCTGGGCTTGTGTTCACCTTTATTGTGGGTTTGGTGTGACAGGTGATGTGCAGAAATGCAGGATGCAGGAAGCAGGAATGCACTTTCTTGTGGATTTGGGAATTTAGGGCACATAATCCACAGCAAGGAAAAAGTGAGTGATGGGAGAGAGTGAAAGCCCCAGTTTCTGCCTGTTGTGGTTTTTTTTTGTTGTTGTTATTGTATGTTTGGGGTTTTTTGCTGTTTATTTGTTTGTTTGTTGTTTAGTTTTTGTTTGTTGGGGGCTTTTTTTGTTGTTTTTTGTTGTTGTTTGTTTGTTTTTTTTTAATCCATATATCTGATGTTTTGTGGGCAGACAGGGGACCAGGGTTTGTGCTGGTGATTTAGGTGGAGCTGAGTAAGAACCTCAAGTTTTGGAACCAAAACCTGAGCCTCTGACCAGCTGATTTATTTTTCTATTTCAACAAACCCTGGTCGTAATTTCTGCATTTCTCTTTAACCCAAGGTTTCCCCTCACCCAGAGGACTCCAGAATCTCCTCTCCATTCTATCCATTGGCCTGGCAATAAAGTTTGCCCCTCTCCTACCACCCTTTGCCCACTCCATGAGATGCCACATCCATCTGCTCCTTCGGGTCTGTCCAGATGGAATCCTGCTCCCCCTTTCAGTGGTGATCAGAGAGATCTCCATCTCATCCCTTCTCCAGGTCCAGCTGTTGTTCCTCCCTCCCAGAGCATATGCCTCGTTCCAAAGTTCTCAGAGCACCCAGCTTGTGTCCTGAATTCCCTTCATGGAATCCCAGGGTGGTTTGGGTTGGGAGGGACCTTAAATCCCATCCTTGCATTCAGCTGTGGAGAATGGAAAAAGAGCAGCCTCCAGACACTGCCAGTGCAGAGCAGTGATCCCAGAACCACAAAATCACAGAATTCCAGAACCCCTGAGGTTGGAAAAGCCCTCTGAGACCATCGAGTCCAGGCTTTTGGACACCCAAGATGCCACCTTGTCCCCAGCCCAGAGCCCTGAGTGCCACCTCCAGCCCCTCCTTGGGCACCTCCAGGGATGGGGACTCCAGACCTCCCTGGGCAGCCCCTGCCAAGGCCTGGGCCTGAAATCCCATCCAGGGCCTGAAATCCCATTTCAGGGAGGGACCTGAAATCCCATCCAGGGCCACCCCAGCCATGGCAGGGACACCTGCCACTGTCCCCAGTGTCCAGCCCGGCCTTGGGCACTGCCAGGGATCCAGGGGCAGCCACAGCTGCTCTGGCAATTCCAGCCCAGCCCCTGCCCACCCTCGCAGGGAACAATTCCTTCCATACATCAAACCTACATTTCCCCTCTTTCAGTGTGGAGTCATCCCCACTTTTCCTATCACTGCAGTTCCTGATGAACAGTCCCTCTGCAGCTCTCCTGGACCTCCCTCAGGCCCTGGAGCCTCATCAGCATGAGCACCCTCCAAAGGACTCCGAGTGACCATCCATCCATCCTCAGGCAGAGTTTTAAGTTGTTATTCATACCTTTAACAACTCACAGCTCTCCTCTGTTTCCTCACCATGCTGAAGTCATTGAGGTTGACTCGTGAGGGCAGAGTTTGGGAATCCAGAGGGAATGTTTTGCTCTGCTCGTGTCCTGCACACGAACAAGGAGATTTTCCCAGTGATTTGTGTGCCAAGACTCCCCATTGCATCATCAGGTGGCCACAACCCTCTGACCTGGCTCTTGGAGAGGCAGCTGTGACTTCATCCCTACCTCAGAAATTGTTTACACAGGAATGGGAAGACAGAGGCCTCAAAACATGAACTAAAAACAGCATTTCATTATTCCAGTTTCAAACTTCTTTTTGTAGCGCAAACAAGGGCATAAATTACAGGGGAAAAAATCCAGTTCAAAATGGGTGAAATAACTGGAATTTTATCCATTTCTTTTGCCGAAACGAAACATTTACTTCATTCTCAACCAGCTACTTTCGCTTGTTTGAACTTCCAACACACCAATAAAGAAGACAATTATTGACCAAGCTTTTCCATTATTTTTTTTTTTTAAAATCAAGACTTTCCCTCCTTATAAGGAAAGTCAACAGCCTTTGTTCTGAGGTAATTCAAGTGTCTCCACTGGCAGGAAAGTTTCCAAGTTTTTGGATTAGATGTTTTCCTTTGTGTGCCTGACCTTTCCTCCAGGCTCCTGCCCTCTCCCTTTAATCTCTAACCAGCACTTTGGTGGCGTGGTTGGGTTGGGTTTTTGTTTTCCTTGAGAGCAGTCCGTGCCTTTGGAGTGGAGTCAGTGCTCCTGCTTTATTCCTGATGAGGAAAAACTCACTTCTGCTCTTCCAGACAGAATTCCAAGGTATTTGGACGTTGCCCAGTGTTGGGAAAGCTGAAGTTAATGCTGTGCTCTGTGGGTCATCCACTGAAACCCAGCTGCATCCCTGGAATTCCAGGCCAGGCTGGGTGGGGCTTGGAGCAACCTGGGATGGTGAAAGGTGTCCCTGCCCATGGCAGGGGTTGGAACAAGGTGAACTTTAAGGTTTTCTCCAACCCAAACCATTCCCTGAGTCCATTATTCTATATTGGAGCTGTTGTATAAATCACCTGCCTGCTCTTTTCCTATTTTCAGTGTCCTCTTGTCCAAAAAACCCAGTGAGTGATGCCTTGTGCTCCAAGCCTCCACTTTTAACATGGATTTCACTCTTGGTTTCACCCTTCCTCTAAGGGTCACTGGGAAAATCAAGCCTGGAATCGGTAAATTAAAATCTCTGTTGGGGTAGCTCCATCTTGGAGTGATTCTGTTGCCCTTCCACACACAGAGGAGGTTGGAGATTCTACCTGGACAAGGGAAAACTTCTTTACTGAGAGAGCCGTGGAAAAGCTGCCCAGGGAGGGTGTGGAGAGCCCTTCTCTGCTGCTCCAGGACAGCCCTGGAGGAGATCCCTGGAGGCTGGAGCAGGGAACAGGACCAGGTGACCTCCGTGGGCCCTTCCAGCAGCCCGGGATTCTGTGGGATCAGGCACTGGGAAGCACAAGGTGACCCAGGAGCAGAGATCCCTGTGATGTGTTAGACACCAGCACAGAGCCACGGGAGGGGGGCAGCTGGGACTGGGAATAGGAATGGGAATGGGAATGGGAATGGGAATGGGACTGGGACTGGGAATGGGACTGGGAATGGGGCTGGGAATGGGACTGGGACTGGGAATGAGAATGAGACTCTGGGACTCTGGGACTGGGATTGCAAATGGGACAAAGGCTGGGATTGGGACTGGGACTGGAACAGGGAATGGAACTGGAATTGAACAGGGAATAGGACTGGGAATGGGATTGGAACTGGGACTGAGAATGGGACTTGGATGGGGAGTGGAACTGGGACTGGAAATGGGATTGGGAATGGGACTGCAACTGGGACAGGGACTGTGACTGGGACAGAGAGACTGCAACTGGGATTGGAACTGGACTGGGACTGAGATGGGGATTGGAACTGGGATTGGAACTCTGATGAGGTCCAGGACTAGAACTGGAATAGGCAGAGACTGGGACTGGGACTGGGACTGGGACTGGGACTGGGACTAGGACTGTGACTAGAACTGGGACTCTGGGACTGGGACTGGGACCTCCTCATGCCATGGCACCAGCCGAAGGGGCTGACACAGGGAGTGGACAGGTGGCTGTGACCACTCCAATGTCCACCTGCTGAGGAGGACCATGGGCATTCGCCTCTCCCAGGCCAGCAGGCAGAGTCTGGAGCTCCCTCTGGAGCTGAGGCTTCTCACCTGCAGCATCACAGGCACCTCCAGAGATGCACAGACTTTTCCACCTCCTGGCTCCACGGGGCTGAGGGGAGCAGAGATTTCCATGTTGTTGGAATGGGCACCTCTGGACAAAGGCACTCAGAGAGGAAGCAGCAGCAGAGGGACCAATCCTGCTCCTCAGTTTATTTCTGTTTGTGACGGTGGCACTGCTGGAACCGTGGGTTATGTCATAGGAGATATGAGTCACCATGGAAAGGTTGGAAAAGAATTCCAAGACCTCCAAATCCAACCTTTGACCGAATCCTCCCGTGCCCACTGAACCACATCTCCAAGTGCCACTTCTGCTTGGTTTTTGAACACTTTCAGGAATGGTGACCTCAGCAGCCCTGGGCAGCAAAGATTTAAAATATTTAAAATTCTCCACTCTTTCACTGGAGAATTTTTCCCCAATATCCAACCTGAACTTCCCGTGGCAGAACTTGGAGCTGTTTCTCCTCGTTTATCTCCAGCTGTCTGGGGAAAGGGGCTGAACCCTCCTGGCTACAACCTCCTGTGGTGTGGGTGTAGAGTCCAGGTTTGTGGAGCACAACGGGCTGAAAACTTGAGGGCAAATACAATTGTGAATCTCCATCACTTATGGAGAAATCACATCCCTTTGGAGACAGTGGGACAAAGCCTCTGAGGTGGCACGACGAGCCCACAAAAGTACAAATTTGCCTCGTGGGTGGAGACCTCTCTTGGATCAGATGGAGAACTCAAATACGAGCCCAGATCAGGGAAAGTCATTCCTGGGAGAAGATCTGGGGTGTTCCCTGAGTCTCCTTTGGAGAAGGACACCCCAACATGGATCAGGGGAGGATCGAGTCAGGCTGGGAAGGATGGAAAACACCAAGGTATCCACAAGTGGATAGAGCACAAGACCATGAAGAAGGAAAATAACCTGGACCCAGCATCCCTTAGCTCCAGCGGCTTCTGGGTTGGAGTTTTCCTTCGGAAGAGAGCAGGAGAATGGAAAGCGAGAACAGATAAAGGGAGGTAAAGGTATCTTTTAAAAGAGAAAAGATGAGGCCCAGAGATAAGAGGGGCTTGGGATGGCCCCAGTAAAAGTTGCTGAAGGGATCAGAGGCATGGCTGACAAGCTCTGGAGGGGCTCCAACATCATTTGGAGAGCAGGAGTGGGGAGTGAGAGTAAAGAGAACCCCCTGGAGCAGGAGGGTCTCCAACAGGGGCAGCACCAAGCGGGGCGAGGTCTCCAGGGCCCGCTGTGCACCCCTCGCTGGGGGAATTCAGAGCTCCATTCCTGTTCCAACAGCTCTGCTCAGACAGCCGTGAGTCACCCCAGCATTTTTAGCTCCTTACATAACCACTGCCAAAAGGGAAGGTGTTCCAGCAGAGCTGCCAACACAAATGCCCAGGGACCAGCTCTGCGCCCGCTGGGATGAGTAAGCACCGGCTGCAGCACGGGCTGGGAGCATCTCTCACACCTCACCTGGTGTTTTGCAACAGCGATGAGCTGGAGCTCTGCCTCTGGTGGCAGCTGTTGTACCAAATGCAGCGCTGGTGGGGCAAAGCTGGGGGAAAAGTAGCCAAGAAAATCTCCGTGTTTGCAGTGCAAACCCCGATCCATGGAGTTTTATCCCCTGCACAGCCCCTGCTCCTCGCTCCAGCATCACACCTGAGGGATTTTCCTGCCATCACCTCTGCACAGCCCAGACATCATCTAGGTTGGCACCAAAGTTCACAGGCTTTGTTTCCCTGCTAAAAGTCCACAGGCACAGCAGAAATTGAATTAACCCTTTTGGGACCAAGGTGAGCATCACTCCAGATCCCCCACAAAGCAGAGCTGGGTCTGCAGGTCTGATTCAGTCCTGAGCAGCAACAGAGACTTCTTAAATCACTCAAAGTTGTGTCCTACTAAGTTGGACCTTTAAGTTTTTTCTGCCACTGAACAAGTGGCCTTAACAAAAAGCACCATTCCACTGTGGGGTTTTTTTTTTTTCCACCAAATTTTGCATCTCACCTGGCTCCCCAGAACAGCAGCTGCCTCATACCTGCCCACTGCAAGGAGGGAAACTCCCTTTATTAAAGCTTCTGTCCCCAGGAAACAGAATGCCACCCTTGCCTCGAAGATAGACACCACGCCCTGCACTTACTGCTCACCAGGCTGGTAACCACTTCAAAGCAGCACTGCCCCGAGGAGCGGGGATGATTCCTGAGAGGGTTAAATCAACATTTCCTAGGGAAGAGCACCACGGGGTGCTGCTGGGCAGAGCTCCGTGCTCAGCACGTCTGAGTGTCTGGCCAGATCGGAACCCTGGAGTGTCTCTGACAGCAGGACACGGCTTGGGTGAGGGGTGAACCCAGAAACCTTTGTGCCTCTGTGTTTTGGCATAAGTGAAGGAAAGCTGCCAAACTCAGTTTAGGAGAGTTTTCTTACCCCAAACCTGGTGATGAGGTGGGGCCCTGGGCATGGAAGAAGGGTCTCTGTCCCACCTTGGTACAAAATCCTGTCTCATCTGGGGTGTTCTGGAGGAGGTAGAGCTGAATTCACAACCCACAGGCAGCAAAGTCCCAGCTCAGCCCTGCAGCACGAGATTAGCTCGGAAAAACTGATTTATCAGGGACCAGGGAGGACACTCCTTTCCTCCAAGAGGAATTGAACATTCCACCCTGCCTCCTTATTCTTCATAATGAAGTGTCTCCTTATTTGGAAGGAGAATCTCCCAAGCTCATTTTAGGAAGGTTTCTTACCCCAAACCTGGTGATAATCTGGGACCCTGGGCATGGAAGGAGATGCTGGAGGGTCTCATTCCCACCTTGGTACAAAGCCCCATCTCATCTGAGGTGCTCTGGAGGAGACAAAATGGAATTCAGAGCCCAAAGGCATCCAAGTCCCAGCTCAGCCCTGCAGCACAAGGTTAGAGCAGAATCACCCTTTTCCAAAGGAAGAGCAGAATCACTCTTTTACCAAATCCCTTTTCTCCATGAGGGATTGCATATTCCACCCTTTCCAAACCCCCAGGGCCAAGGCCAGGGCAAAAAGCTGCTCTGTCAAAGTCTCCTGGGACCTGCTCCCGGCACCAAGGCAGCTCCTCAGTCTGGGCTTACCAAAGACAAAACCAGTTTTTTCCAAAGCCAGGCTCGTTTCTTTCCTGCAGACAAACCTGGCCACTCAAATGGCTCTGCCCTAAAATTACAGCTCTTTTTTAACCCCAAACTGCCCTCAGCACTGCCTGTCCTGCTCCTTGTGCCTCAGAGCTCAGCAGGTCTCAGGGAGTTGCCCAGTTAAAATAAAACATTACCAAAGTGGTCTCTCCATGTCCCACCTCCAAATGGATTACCCAGAATCTGGGCATTGCATTCATAATTCCATGACTGACGCATTTTCTTCCCGGCTCTGGGAGAGGATTAAAGCTCACTATCCCACATTTCTTGATTTCTCGTGGCCTTGCAGCCTTCCCCCCCACCACCCACCCCTGACTTCCAGGGCAGATCCGATATTCTTGGAGCAAGAGCGTGGTTCCCTGTGGGCTGGGATCAGAACTGGGGATCACCAAGATCATTTCCCTTGTCCTTCAAGCCGATGTCTCTGAGCAGCTTCTCCCTGTGGGAGTCTCTCCATTTTTACCCATCAGAGGGAACCATCTCCAACGGGTTTTAAGAGAGTAAAAGAAACTCATTAAATACACTTGAAACCTTTGAAGTGACGCTAAAGTTTTTTTTCCTTTGTGAAGAAGGGCTGGGTCAGCCTGGGCAGTGCCCAGGAGCTCAGAGTTCTGCTTTGCCTCACAACTCGTTCACTGCTGCTTGCAAACCATGCTCAGAGTGACAACTTGTGCACCAGCCAGGTTTATTTAGTTGAGCTGGGGGCTCCATCCAGAAGCTGCTGTTGGCTCCACTCTGAGAAGCTGGGCCTGGCTTTTCTAGAAACAAATGCAGTTAAAAAAAAAAAAGAAAAAAAAAAAAAAAAGCATAAAACTCATTCATGCTACAGCACACGGAGTTAATTATTCACAGTCCCAGTACAGGACAAGAGTCACAATAACAATAAACCATAACAGATTTCCTTGAAGCACCATCCATTGATTTCAGAATTGCTTCTTTAAACACCTGGTAATTTTCTAGATCAGTGTCACAGGTAGGTCAACAGAAGGAGAGATTGTCCTGCATTCCTCCCTGATTGCACCCGTAAGCAAAACTCTCTTATCAGGTTCAGAATTGCTTCCAAGGTGGTGCCACCAGGATCCCTGGGCTGCAGCACCAGCATCCTCCTCTGTAGCCATGGTTCTGTGCCTGAAAGTTTTAATTTTCTAAAATTCTTTTCCCAGGGAATTTTCTGTAAACAGGAGAAATGTTTTTGTAACTGTATCTTTGTTACTCATTCCTTTTCCTAAGAGGAACTTCTTCTTGCTGTCCCTCTGCTCTGACCAATGTGAGCGAAGAGGTTTGTCTTTGTGTCACCAATCAAATTGGCCTGTATAAAACAGTATAAAAGGGAGACACATCCCAAAAATAGAGGAGTCATTTTCAGCCTTCTGAATCTCGGAGTCTGTGTCGTTGTGGTGTAAAACAGCGTCAAGAGGCTGTGCTGATTCCCTGTCACCAGCCAGGCTCCTCACACGGAAAGTGAAAGTGAAATTCAGAAATGATGTGTTTGTGGAAATGCCACCTAACTGGTGGCAATAGGTGGGGAAATCTGGGTTGGCACCGGGGAGGCTCAGGCTGGGCATTAGGAAAAAATTCTCCTCTGGAAGGAATTGTTGGAACCCTGGAGGCTGAGAATTTCAGGCTTTCTGTGCTGACAGGCACCGACCATCAAGAAAACACTGCATTTGACCTGAGGCCGTGGAACAGGCTTCCAAAACTGAGTGATAGCACTGGGGTTGTGGACGATTTAGGGTGTTGGCTAAGTTCTTCTTCTTTCACCTTCCTCTTCATGGGCCTGGGTGGTGTATTGTAATTAGGTAAGAAAATCCTCATTGCTGACCTCGGGTGTTTGGTCATTGTGTTAAAAGTATAAATAATACAGGTGTCATCTCATTATTGGACCATTAGTGCTTAAAAGACCTTGGAAAGAGTTAGAGACAGAGCCATTTTTCACCTTCTTAGCCAGAGTTCACAGCTTGTGAGACTGAGCTATAGATAAGAATTAATAAACATCTGAGTCTGAACAGGAAAAACTGCGTCTCTCGAGTGTTAACCCCAGCTCTAACAGAAGACAAGAAGATAAAAACCTCACAAGGAATCGGAAGGGGCTGCTCAGGGCAGTGAGGGAGTGCCCAGCCCTGGAAGCGCTCAAAAACCCAGCAGAGGTGGCAATTCACGGTCTGGTTTAGTGACAAGGTGGGATTCAGTCAAAAGTTGGAGTTGGTGATCTTGGAGGTCTTTTCCAATCTGAATGATTCTGTGATTCTGTGAAATGGTGAATGTGACCCAAGAAAGCTTTGCTCGGTCACAGTCCTCGAGTTGTCCTCCAGGAAATTCAGGCAGAGGTCTCCCCACACACCTCGTGCTGGAGATCACCAGCATTCCCAGGTGTTCCCAGCTCCAGGGGAGCAGCAAACAGGCGGCTGTGTCCCTGCTTCCCCACTCTGTGCAGCTGCAGGGGTCTCACCCCCTGCCCAGGGAGCAGCACCTCTCTCTCAGCTCCTCATTTCCACCCCTTCTTCAGGCAGTGCAGCTCTGAACCTCACAAAGATGAATTCCTTCTGTGGGAGCAGCACCAAGAGCCACAGAGAAACCTTCAATTGACCCTGGTTGTGCTGCAAACCCCAGCACGACCCCCTGCACCACCCCATGGAGCCCTGGAAGGTTCCCCACGTGCTGGGAACAGGGGTTCGTTCATTCTTTGGCTTGGTGTTGCAAGCAGGACATGAAAAGAACGACACTCACCCGTCAGGTTGAGAAGTGAGGAGAGAAAGAGAAAGTTTATTATGATTTGGGGTTTATATAGGGTTTGGAAACTGTTCAGGGATTGGGGGATGAGAGGAACACCTCTCTGACCCCACTGGTCAACTTGGAAGTTCATCAGTTTGTCCTTCCCCCTGGAAGGAATGTGTATTTACAAAATATTAGTCTTTATTTATGTTACATGTGGGAGAAAGCTCCAGCCCAAGAATGAAAGCACATCAGAAGGCGGAAAATCAGGGTGACAGCTTGGAGCTACACAGGGTGGGATGGTCTGGGCAAATCACTGCTCTGATCCCAGCCACAAGTGGCTCCCTCCACACTCAGGACACCAGGGAACACCAGGACCTGTCTTGTCCTCCTTCCCCATCTCAGCCTTTCCGGGGGCAGTTGAAAACTCACACCAGGGATGAAGCTCTGTCACCCATTTCAAGGGGTTCTGAAGAAACACAGCTACAAAATCATCAATTCTGGAGGTTGAGCAGGACCTCAAGGAGGACTGGACATCTCTGATGGGCAGCAAACCTCTCCTCCTCTCCCCTGCCAGCACTCTGACCCTGCTGCTCCTTCTCCTGTCTGGATGACAAGTGTTATTCCAGGCCTGCGGGCGAGCTGTAAATACAAAAACATGCACACCCTCCATTAACATTAGCAACAATATTTAAATCACGCTCCAGAGGCTAATTGGCGAAAATTCAAAGGTGACACAGAGAGAGCAGCCCTTGAACAAAGCATTAGATGTGGAGGTGCTGTTGCAGCTTGCCCGGGCTCTCCCTGATCCGAGAGGGCAGATCCAGCAGGGCCCAGGCAGTGGGAACTGGGCTCCCAGGGTGCCAAAAACACACAGAGGAGCCTGGAGGGCTCCAGGGGGCAGAAAAATGGGTTTGTGCCCAAGATATCACAAACAGCTGCCCACAGAATGTCAGAATCATGGAATATTGGGGTAGGAAGGGACCTCTGGAGTCGCAGCTCTGCGCAGGGATGAACACCCAGAGCAGGTGACACAGGAACTCATCCAGGAGGGTTTGGGGTACCCCAGGAGGGAGATTCCACACCCTCCCTGGGCAGCTCCATGGAAAGAAGCTCCCTGTCATGCTGAGGTGGAACTTGTGTTTTATTCTACGTCCACTGCTCCTCATCCTGTGCTGGGCACCCCAGGACACAGCCTGGCACCGTGCCCAGGTGGGCTGAAACTCCAGGATTTTCACTGGAAAGGGAAAAATCCCTCCCCAACACCACGATGCAGCAATTGGAGTTAGAACCTGCATTTGACATCTCCCTTAAACCCCAGCTCATGGATCCACGGTGGGATGTGAGACTCCGCTCTTTCCGCAGAGACTCCCTGTTGAAAAGCACACTTCAGACATGACATTTGCTGGCTCAGGATCAAAAAAAAAGCCTTTAAATAGACCCACACTGACATTCTCTACACAGCCAGATGTTGAAGTCAGTGTTGAAGTGGAGTCATTTTCATACAGATCCGTGATCTTTAACATTTCTGAGCTAAGAGAGAAAAGTACTTTACAAAACCCTCTGGGGATATGACCCATAAAACAGCAGTTGAACCGAGGGCTCTCAGGAACTGAACTCACAGAGTGTCTCTATTTAAGTAGCTCCACTTTATTTCCCCCCGATTTTCATCCCCCTTTCCCAAAGCCACGAGTCACGGCCCTGAGGACTCTCCAGCTGCCCCCATGGATCCTCTCCCAGCAGAGTGGGGTGAGCTGGAAGGAGTAGCTCGAGGTGGAAGGGAGGAGAAAGGCAGAAGGAGGAGGGTGCGAAGGGGCAGAAGCCTCAGGCTCTTGGAAAACTCCTGTTTTCCCAAGGGAATGGCACACACGGAGCGTGCCCACAGATCCCCAGGGCATTGCTGAGCCCTCTTTTCCTGCCATGTCCAAGAGCTGCCACATCCCCCTGGCAGCAAAAAGGGATAATTTTATATTTAGGACGTGTGTGGGAGCTCTGTGTTTGCTCAGCGCCTTTCACCTGAGGTTTTACACGTCACAAAACAGGCTGAGAATGAACAAACCCTGAAGGGGCAGGAATGCACAGTCTACAAAACATCACCTTTTGTTTGTGTTACAAGGCGTGAGAACTCCAGTACAGAAATGTAAAACACCAGGAGGCTGAAAAAATCAGAGCGACACTGCCCAGGGATCCAGGTCCCTCCATCCTGCCCAAAAACTTCTCTTCCATTCCCTCATCCTCTGCAGCGACACTGTGAGGTTGGAAGGACCGGGTTTGACACTTTGCTCAGTTCAGGCTGGAGAATTCTCCCTGCTGCCTCTCATGGCTCCTTTCGCTGCTGGGCCCAAGGCTTGCCATAAATCTGCACCTCAACGGGACTTTGGCCAAGCTCATGAGCAGCCCAGTTCTCCCACCCACAGCCCCCAGAGGCCGAGCCTGTGCTGGGAGAGGGTCCCGTGCCCAGCACAGCACCCAGAGCTGGGCACAGAATCGGTGTCACCTTCCCCTGGCTCCCCAGGGCACTCCTGCCCTCTGGCTCTTGCTCAGAGGATCCCCCAAGGCCATTCCCAGCTGGGTTATCCCACCGGAGCCTGGGAAACCACCACAGAAACAACGAGAGCTCAAAAACAGCTCAGAAAAGAGCTTGGAGCCAGGCCCTGTGCCCTGGAGAAGCTCCCCTGAGCAGTGGGACGTGAGCTGCTCATCCCCACTGGGCTGGGGTGGGCTCTGCCTGTGGGTGGGTGCCTTTGGTAATAGAAATGTCACGTATTTAATATAAATATTTAATGTAAATGAGGCCGACTCATTTCGGTGCCCACCCCAGAAGCGTGAGCTGACATTGGGATGCCCTTTCCTGCTGCTTCTTTCTCTTTCACTGCTCCACATCCCCTGCCTTGACCTCTGTGCCCCATCCCATTTCTTTCCTGTTGTCCTATTTTATTTTTACTTAAACACAAAAACTCACCTGCTGTGGAAAGTGCGGGGAAAAGCGGAGAGGAAAAGGTGAAAGGAAGAAATGGAATGAATCGGAGTAGTAGTAACAACAAAATGGTAGAGAGATAAAGGAAGGGGAAGGAAAAGTGGGAGCAGGAGAGCAGAGCGGTGGGGTGGAGATGGGGAGAGAAAGTGTGGAAAGCTTCAAGTGTGGAAGAGGAAAGGACACGGCTGCCCTGACTGAGGGAAGGGCTCAGTCATCCCACAGCACAGGCAGGGAGCAGGGGTGGGACAGAGGTGATGGTGGGGACTGGCTCAGTCACCCAACAGGAGATGCCCCGGGCACAGAGAGCTGAGTGTTCCTGCAGGTGAGAGCAGCAGGAGAACCTCCTGCTGTGCACCAGGCAGGCTTTGAGCTGAGCATTTCCCCCGTTAACTCCGAGCCCTTTACCAGGCCCTGCTTTTCTCCTGCACATCCTGCCCCTCCGAGCTCCTGCTGGGGAAAGCCAGGCTGGGTCTGGCATTCCAAGCCTGTCCCCTCCCATGCCCCCAGGGGCGGTGGCAGTGTCAAGGGCACTGCAGGGGTGTCCTTGCTGGCCCTGGGCGTCAGCTCTGCCAGGGTTGGGGTCTGCAGGGCCTGAGATCTTACCTCAGCTCTTACCTGAGCCGGAGTCCTTACTGAACCAGCATCTGCAGAGCCTGACTTCTGGCCTGAGTTCTTACCTGAGCAAGGGTTTGCAGGGCCTGAGATATCACCTCAGGTCTTACCTGAGCCAGAGTAAGAGTTTTACTTGAGTTCTTACTGAGCCTGGGTCTACAGGGCCTGAGTTCTTACCTGAATCAGGATCTGCAGGGCCAGAGATTTCCCTGAGTTCTACCTGAGCCAGGATCTGAAGGGCCTGATTTCTCAGCTGATTTCTCATCTGAGTTCTTATCTGGGTCAGGATCTGTAGGACTTCTCACCCAAGAAATCCTTCTCAGCTGAGAAATCTGTAGGATTTTTCTGTAGGCTGTCCATTTTTCTGTAGGATTTCTCACCTGAGTTTTCACCTGAGTCCATACCTGGGTTAGGATCTGTAGGGCCTGACTTCTCGCCTGATTTCTCACCTGATTTCTCACCTGATTCCTCCCCTGCACCAGGGCAGAGGCAGGATCAGGTGTGTCCCCCAGCAGGGGCCCCTGCACCAGGCAGGTGCCGATGGATCCATCCCCACCTTCCACCACCCATGAGGGCAGAGAGGAGGGGCTCTTGGCTGACTGAAAAACGCCATTTTCTCCAGGAGATTCCCGCGCTGTGCCCCAGGTGCGACACACCAGGTGTGACACACGTGCGCATCACCCAGGGCGCGGAGCAGCAGCTCCTGTGCCGTGGCTGCACAGCCCTTCCCGGGAGCTCCCGGGCCGTGGGGCCGAGCCCAGGCCCGATGGAAAGCCCAGCCCCACCCTTCGGACCGGGATCGTGTTTTCCTAAAGCCTCGCCGGGGCTGCCTTTTGTTTTGCTGAGCTGTTGCTACGCACCTGAGGCTCCGCCGGGGAAGTCGGCTCTTGCAGAGGAAACAAACCTGGCAAAAGGCACCGAATTATTGTTCTGGCGCTTTCTGTGTCACGGACAAACACGTGGATCTGCGCTTGTTTATCGGGAGGCAGGATTTCGCCGGGTTGATTCGTCTCTTGGACCTGCTGCTGCTCCCAGTGGCAGCGCTTGGCCCCCAAAAAAAACAAAACCAGGAAGAGACTAAGTGTTCCCACACAACTTCCAGCACAATCAGCGAGCCCTCCTCGAAAGCGCCTTTGAAACAAGAAATGCGAGAGGGGAAAAAACAATTAACACCGGGGCTTTATTGGGGGAGGAAAAAAAAAAAAAGAAAAAAAAAAAGAAAAAAGACAATTCTTCCATTAATCAGAGCCTTATCAGCAGCAAGGTGATATAAAGCCGGGCTTTAATTGGAGCTGAGCAATGTGTTTGTGCCGCTGTGGAGAACCTTGTCTGTGGGAGCAGGAATGCGGCCTGCATCCTGTTTTCCCTGCCGATGGGGGAGGAATCTGCTCCGCTGTTCCTTGAAAGGCGGCGGCGTGTTTGCCACCAGCCCCACGCTGGGCTCCCGCTCCTCGGCGTCCTTTGTGCCCGCGGGGATCCCGGAGCACCGGGATGTTTTGGAGGAAGGCAGCAGCAGGTGTTCCTCAGCCCTTTGTGCTCCATCCCAGAGCCGTTCCCCGAGTGGGATGCTCCAGATTTTCCAGGGGTGCTTTGCTCTGTTGTTCACCTGTGCCTTTGCAAAGGGCAGCACGGAAAAAAACCTGCCCTGTGCAGCCCTGGGCAGTGCCTGGGAGTGCCAAGAGCCCCCAGATCCCAGGAAAATCAACACAAGGCAGGGAAAGATCCCCCAGCCCCTCTGCTCCTCCACCTGTGAGTGACCTTTGAAGGGCTCTTGGTCTCTGCCTTCCCTAGCAAAGACTCAGGGATGGGGTTTAACCTCAGCCAACCTCAGTTTAATCTCAGATCCGTGCCAGTGCCTGGAAGGGTCTCCCTGATCGATCCCGGCTTTTCCCTCGTTCTGCTTCCCGTCATCAATCCCTTTTTAGCACAGGGAACCTCCACCCTGCTGCCCCTAACACCAGAATTCCTAAAATTTATCCACCCTTTTCCCCCTTTTCCCAGCCCCAGCCTCTCATTAAGGGAACGGCAGTGACGCTCCCCCCTGCATTTTATCAGGACGAACGGCCCCAACCCAAATTCAACACCTTTTTCCGCACCAAAACTCCACTTGGCTTGGGTGGAGATCTGCCCAAACCCCTCAGGACTGTCCTTGGAGCACCGGCCACACAAATACCAGGCTTTGCTCCCCCAGGCAGGGGGGGCAATGTCACCCAAGAGCGGGTGGGGAGCGTGGCACAAGCACCCAGCAGAGCAGCCCGGCATAATGAAGCAGCATTCTCATTCACGTCATCCCCTGGCTTTGGCATGGCTTTTATTGCAGTCATTACAAAGACAGATATTACTTTTGGATTGACTCACTTGATGGGTTGATCAGCACTTTATTGTAGCCTCCAGTTATAGCACTTTTTATGGCAGCCAGAAGAACTTAACCATTAGCACACTATTAGGAAGAACACTGGCAACTGATTAAGTTGCTGAAGGTCAAAGACATTTTTCTTAATTGCTCCGTGTGTGCTGCCTCCTCCTCCTCCTCCTCCTCCCCCTTCGAGGGAGCTGGAGGGAGAATTATTCCCTTTTAACAGCAAAGTCACGGAGCAGCACCTCGGATTTGCCATCAGACCCCTGGGGAGAGGCTCATTCCCCACCTCAGATCTTCTCTGAACTGTCGCGCTGGAATGAAGGCGGGGAGATTTTCGTGGATGGAAACTGGAAAAGCCGTCAGGGTGACTTTACTGGGCACCACGCACTGCAGGGGATGGGCAGAGGGGGCCAGAATTAAGGGATGAGCCAAGGGGACATCCTTGGCTTTGGAGGGAGATGGGAGAGGATTTTCCAGCCTCTCACAACTCCCAGCTGGATTTTCCAGCCTCCTTTGGGGCTCTCACAACTCCCAGCTGGATTTTCCAGCCTCTCCAAGTCGTGGCTGCTGCCAGAGCAGCCCCACCACAGGCAAGAAGAGATCCCAGAGTCTGGAAAAGTCTCTCAGATCAGCTTTGCCATTCCCTCCCCTTTGGAATGCAGCACTTGAGACGTTTTCCCCACAAATTCCCAGGGAAAGATGCTCAGCCAGGTGCTCATTCCCTGTTTTCCAGGCCGTGCTTCCAGCGTGCTCCAGGGGCACTGAGGGATGACAATTCCTCCAGGCTGAGGCAGTGGCACAGGGGGCACAGTTTCCCCTGTGGGAGCTCATTCGTTGCCCAGCACAACTAATTAATGCAATTTTTAATTGTGTGATCCCTTAATCCATTTCAGATTTCTCCTGCAGCTCCTTCCCTCTGAGATGAGAAGCCAAAATCACCAAAAAAAGCCATTTCTGTGGTACCTGCAAAACCTGCGTGGTGCTGGTGGCCTGTCAGAGCCCCATCCGCAGGTTTGGCTCCTCCTGGGACTGCTCCTTTCAGCTTCGTCCTGGTTTGTGTCACCACGGCTTCTCCCAGGCAGAACCAGTTCAACAAATATTGAAAGGGAACAAAGTCCCAGAAAAAAAAAAAAACATTGCCCACCCTGATGAGGACAGAAGTGTCTCAGAGTTTGCTGCCCGTGGGCCTTCAGGGAAGGGTTTTTTTCCCAGGAATTCCTGAAAAATGGGAAGGCACAAGGTGTCCATTTTGATGGGAATTGTCAGTAGGAAAAAAGCTGCATCTCATTAAAGATGCCCCATCATTCATGCTCAGAACTGCCTTTGGAAGTTGCTTGATTTCCTGGATTTCCCACTTCAATGAAGTTTTGTTATCCTGCTCTTTCCTGTTACCTGTGAGAATTTATCAAACACGCCTCCTCCAGCTAATCTTTATCAGCAAATCCAATAACCTCAGGAATAAGCACAGTCCTCCCTTATCCCTCTGTGCCCTAATTAAGATGTTCTTCAGCATCTCCTTCCCTCGGGTGTTGGCTAATTAGGGTTGGCAATTAAAGCTGTGCCCCAAGGCTTTGCTCAGGGCTTGGCATCAGTCCAGGCTCCTGCCAGGCTCGCGGTGTCCCTCAGTCCTTGGTGGCACTTGTAGGACATCCCAGCCTGGAGCTCTGCTGAGGTTTTGGGATCAGGGCAATGTTTGGGATTTCTTTCTCTGGTTCTTACTGGTGAGTCCAAAGTTTCCCCATTTGGATGTGGGGGAACCTCCCTGGAATATTTCTCATTATTCCTATATCAAGTTTTCCTCTGTTAATTGATCTTAGGGCTCCGAAAACTCTCCCCCCACCCCAGTGATTATTTCAGATTTTCCCTCTTTGCTCCAAGACCAGACCCTGTGGAAGAGCTGGAGGTCCCATCTCCCAAAGTCTGCTGTTCCCCTGGTGCCAGGACCCCCTGATTATCCCAAACAGGGATATTTCCCCTCCGAGACTAAGGTTCCTTTGGGATTTCAGGAAGATAAAAACCCAGGGCTGGCTCAGTGGACATTGCAGAGGGACAGGAAACCATTCCTGGGAATTGTACAAAGTCCTAATTTCCCTCATTCCCCCCAGCTGGACACCATGGAAATCCACCAAAATGGGCACAGCTCCAGGCCTGTTCTGGAGTTCAGCTGAGCAGGGGAGGGGAGAATTTCACCGTGGATATTTTACATATTACACGGGAATTTTGCAGTGTTTCAAGGTGCTTTTCCCCCCCCATTTTACATGTAACTCCAGGTCCTTTTTATCACGTTCCTTCCCCACGTAAGTCCCAGGAGAACAAGGATTTATTGCCACAGAAACATCTGAAGGACTCTGGTTTTCACACCAAGCCCTGAGGTGGAGGCTTGGCCGTGGGAGAGGCAGCTCAACCAGGAAAATCAGGGAATAAGGAAAGGCTGGAGCCCCTCCTGAGCCTTCAGCATCTCCACATCATCCTTTAGATGATGCCTTTTGAGCTGTAATAATAACAATAATAATAATAGCAATAGTGAGAACAATAAAAAATTAAAAAATTATAAATAATAGTGTAATAATTAATTATATTATATAAATTATATTTATGTTAAATATACAGTTAATCTATTCATATATTTATATAATTATATAAAGCATATTGGTATTAAGTTTATATTTATGTTAAATTTATTATTTGTATATACAATAAACTAATATAAAATACTATATTATAAAAGATATTCATATATTATATTTTTATATTATATAAAATATAATATTAATATATTATTTTTATAATATCTAATTATGAACTATATGTAATAATAAACTAATATAATATGCCGATAATAGTATAATAATGATAATTTTTTAATGATCCCTTCCCGGATCTAAAGCTCTGTCCCTGCCCTGCTGACCCCACAGGCCTGGGGAAGGGTTGGACTCAGCCATGGGCAAACACCACCAGGATCCAAACTGGTCCCACATCCACAACAACCTGGGATAACTTCCCACCCCTGTTCCCAGAGAAATCCGGGAAGGAAGAAGGTGCTGAAGTTAAGGAATGTTCAATTCAGCCAGGTGGATTCTGGATGGGTTCACTTTGAACTGAAATGAAGGAGCAGGACCATTCCCAGCCTCCCCATTCCCGCTCCCTTTCGGCCGCCTGGATCCCTCTCACGTCACCCACCACCCCCGGGCCACCAAATAAAGAAGGAGAGCACCACTGACTGTTGTCATTATTTATTACAAATTAGATCTTGAAATTTTGTCTTAAAAAAAAAATCAATAGATTTAAATAAATACACAGATTTCAGGATGCTACATATAGCAAGTGTGCAGTCAGTCACTTAGGATGGGACGTTACACACACGAGGAGATTGACAGAGTACTTTACAGCAGTAGTTTTATTTTAAATTACTCACATTAACCCATGTGCAAAATTTCCTTTGGAACAAACCCTTCCAGGGCTTTTCTTCTTTGGGTTTTTTAAGAGTGACTCCAACCTTCAGAAGGTCAAAGACAAGAACAGATTCTCTGCAGCTTTGGGGACCAAATGATTAATCTGCTGTTTCATTCACAATACAATCAATTGGTCTTATTTTTAAGCCCTTTTAAGCCCCCTTGCCGGGGCTCAAAGCAAAATCAAGGAATTATTTTTCTTGTCCATCGGGACTACACTTGCAACAGGCACAGGTTTTGATCCACCACCATCCCCAAGCAGCCTTCCCAAAGCTCCTGAGCAGTCGTGGCATGGGCAGCAGAGGGACCCAGTGGTGGGGAGCAGCTCTTTACCTGCCCAGCCCAGGGGACAGCCCCGGCTCCCTGCAGAGCTCAATCTGCCCAGGCAAACAAAAGTGCATTTGTGGCACAGCTCCGGAGCCCTGGGGCTGCCTTGGGTTGGTTTCTGGGCCCTGGGCTCCCAAATTTTTCCTCCCCTACCCTAGGCCAGCAGATCTGGGTTTAAACCTGAGCCTAAGCTCAGACAGGGCTGTGCTGCCTTACAAAATCACAAGGGGTTGGGTTGGAAGGGACCTTAAGGATCCTCCAGTCCCATCCCCTGTTCCAACCAGTCCTTCCCTCCACAGCATTCCCACCTGGCTGCCCCTCACCTGATGCATTCCCCACCCACGGTGACCTGCTCTCCCTGACTGGTCATTTACTGTCCAGTGCCCAACTCAGAGCTGGCCTAAGCCAAGCAGCAAGCCAGGCTTTGTGTGCCCTGCCCCAGCCTTTCCCTCCAGGCAGAGCTGGGAGAACGTTGGGATGTTCAGGAGCTGGAAGTCCTCACTGGGGGTATGTCCAGGGAGAGGAGACGGGGTCAGTGACCCAGCCCAGGGCTCCGCTCAGCCTGCCCTGGCTCTGGGGGCTCCTGCACAAACCCTGCAGCAGCCACACCGGGCTTTGGTGCCATCCCTGGGGTCACTGATCCACCTCAACTACAGCCAGCACCTCCATGGGAATCCACCTCAGTGATTCCTCAGCCAGCAAGTGCCTCCCTGCCTGCTCACCTGGCTTCAGGTGATGCTGAAATAAAGGTTTAATACAAACTGGGAGCTGTTTCCACCACGGGAGCCTTGTCCACAGGCACTGAGTGACGAGAGAAAATCGTGCAAAGGTGGGCTGGGGCCGGAGCAGCTCATCCCTGACTACAGTGGGCAGCCAAAGCCTGTGACTGCGGCTGGCCCAGGTCACACAGATCCGGGGCAGAGTAGCCCAGGCCAGGGACGGGCTCGGGGCTGCCTCACCCAGCACTGCCCAGACCCCCCCGCTGTGATTCACCCACCACACGTGGGCTGAGCCCCTGGCCAGTGCTCCAGGGCACAGTCCAGCCGGTGCTGCTCCAAAAAGGCACAATTCAGCTCCAGGACACCTCTCTGGCTGTGCGCAGAGACAGTTTTTCCTTTTGCAGCAGTCCCTTGAGCGCTGGCTGGTGCGGCAGCAACACGGAGACTTCCACTTTCCTTCCACTCACGGCCTTCCCTTCAGCTCTAACAACGGACAGCAGAGCTGGTGGCACCCACAGGACTCCAGATTCTTCTGGTGAGCTTGGTGTGCACGTGTCTTTATCTCTTCTTCTTCCAGATGGTTTTTTCCCAAGGCAGAGCCGGCGGCTGCGCGTCCCTCCGGGAGCGTTTGCCGGAGCGCGGGCTGGACACCCTGAGGTCCCTGGGGACAGAAGGGACACCGTGGTCACTCTCCAGCCCATCTACCCCCTGCTCAGTACCCCATATTACCACATTTATCCACCCCTCAGCACAATTTGCTGGCAGGCAGGAGATGGGGGAAGGAAGAGCAGGGATGAAGGCACAGTGGGGCTCCACCGAGCCCAACGAGGTGGCAGAGGATCCAAGGATGACCCAAAGTGCTGCCTCCCCAAATCTGCCTTTTAAAAGTGTCCCCATTGCCTCTGATTTAATTGCCACCAGTTCACTAATTTGCCACCTCCCTTTAGCTCAGTTACACTCCTGGAGTTGTTGCTACTCCCCACAATTCCCTGATGAGGGGTTAGAAAAGCTCAGTCCTTTGGTCCAAAGTTGCTGCCCAGTAAATTATCTTCCTACACGATGCCATCCCCCTGTCCCTCCTCTGTCCATCACCCATCTGCCTGTCCCACATCAGAGGAACTCCCCACTCCAATCAAGAATTACATGTTACGTGACACTGTTAGGGTTTGGGCATGGTTTTGGGAGCCAGCCCTGGCTCCCTCAGCTGGAGCCTGCAGTGCCACAGAAAGCACAAACAGCCAAGACTCGTCATTTTGAGGAGGCAGGCAGGTGGCAGAAGGTCAGATCCGAGTGGTAACTGCAGCCTGGGCCCACAACCACACATTTTCAAGTGCTTGTAATGAATTTTCAGAGTGGGTTTAGGTGCCCTGTGGGCTTGATATTTCTGGGTCTGAGAGATTTCAGCCTGCTAGCAGCTGCTAACTTTTTCCCAAGGAAAAATCTCTCGAGAATGCCAAGGCTGTTTTGAGAAGAAGCTAACAACTCTCCTTTCCCAAAACAATCTTTCTCTAGCTGGTGTTTTGATGTTTCTTAGTTAACCAATGGGATCAGAGAGGTGTCGTTGCTATTCACCAACCATGCTAAGTGTGTATGGGAACACCTTACAAAAAGTAGTAAAAATTAGACAATAAAGCCTTTTTTTCTATGCTCTTTGTCTTCTGAAATATTTAGAGTTTGATCTTTCTTTTGTGTCCTACAAGGACAGTGCCCTGCTCACCTGAGAGCTCTCAGCAGCCCGTGGTGGGGAGGCCTCGACGCACCGCTCTGCAGAGCCCTTGCTGATGCTCCAGAGCTCACGGGGAGCTTCAGACCCTGCAGGTACCTAAAGAGCAAGAGGAGAAGGCTGAGCCACCCACAGCCAGGCTGCGGGGAGCTCAGGGGGAGCCTGGCCCGGTGACAGACAGCTGAATGCACGGCTTTGAAGGGTTAATTGCAGCTATTTGGGAGCTATTTAGGGCTCACTTCGCTATTCCCTCGTGCCAGAGCTCCTCTATTCACAGGCACATTTAATGATCGGGGATTGTAACTCTTGCCTGGCCATGGAATTAATGACAGATACCCACAGCCACTTCACTCCCCCTCCCTTCAGCAGCGCTGCTGAAGCTGAACTGAGACCCCACAGGCGCCATAAACTGAGGTGGCCACAGGACATTTGGCTGCTGAGTCCCAGCTCAGAGCAGCCCTGAGCCATGCAGGGGACACTGGTGTCCCCAAAATCCACACCCTCACTTGTCCCATTCCCATGTGCTGCCAGGTCTCTGTTCTGAGCAGGGGACACTGATGTCCCAAAGCTCCACCCTCACTTGTCCCCACTCCAGGGTACTGCCAGCTCTCCCCTCTCAGCAGGGGACACTGGCGTCCCAAAAATCCACGCCCTCACCTGTCCCATTCCTACATGCTGCCACCTCTCCCCTCCCACCAGCACACCCAGCACTCCTGCCAGCAGCAGGGATGGAGGTGACACTGCTGCCTCTCAGCTGCTGCGGGAGGGGACCCTTGTACACCCAGAGCCCCCCTGGTGACACTGCCAGGGCCCTGGGGAGGGGACCAAAAAGCCACCAGACAGGTCCCGGCTGTTGGCAAAGAGCCATGCCCAGGGAGCTGTGCAGACAGCACAGCTCTCTCCCCCGGGCAGCCCCCAGGGACACCCCCAGCACTCACCCAGGCCTGCCCTGGCAGAAGGTGGCACAGGTGCTGTCCCTGGAGTGCGAGCACTGGCACCTGCCCGCCGACCTCTTGCGCCGCCTTGGCGGGCTGCCCAAGCCGTAGGGAGCGGTGTGCCTGGGAAAAAAAACAAAAGGAATTCAGCCGTGCCACCAGCTTTTTATTGGCCAGCAGGTTTACAGCAGGGTCCTGGGAGGCTGCCAAGCCAGTGCCAGGATAATAAAAGACTCATCTATAGGTATAAGGTTAAAAGGTCACTGGGAGGTCTGAGCAGAACTCCAGCTCCTCTCCCACCTACCTGAGCCCTCCCTGCCGGGGGATAGCTGCTCTGCGCTGCCGGGGAAGGGGAGTTTTCCCTCCTTGCAGCAGCCCAGGTGCCCGTGCAGGGGTTGCCCCACGGGCTGGGCGAGCTGGCGGCTCCCATGGGTGGCACAGCTCCCGAGGAGCACGGCTGGCCCGGCCCAGCAGCCCCAGTGCCCTCCTTCCCTGCGGCTTTAACACACGGCACAGCCCGTGTCGTGAGGAGCCAGAGCAGGTTCCTGCGCTCACAGCCTGCCCCCAGAGCTGCCAGCGCTCTCCTGCCCCATCTCTGATGGCAATCTCCCCTCCCAGAGGCTGCAGGATTGGCAGGGACTGCAACAACTCCCCGAGCAAGCAGCGAGTTGTAAATGCATGTCAGCGAGCGCGATTCTAACCACACCTGAGCGCGTGTGTTGTGCCCCGGTGCGATGGCCATTGGTCTGAACGCGCCGGGAAAAGCTGCTCCGGCATTCCTGAGGGCAGGGCTTGGCAGCCACGGGCCCACCGCCGCCTCATTAACCATACTGGCAGGCAGCAGCCGGGCTCACGGCGTGCGAGCGGGGAGAGGAACTTTCCTGACTCGCAGCCGCAACACCTCGGTGTTGCTCCGGGCTTTGCAGAGGTGCAAACCTCAGGAAAAGCCGAGCCCGGGAGGAAGCAGCGCCCTGCGCTTTCACCCCGACCCGCGGGGGTTGGACAGACACCTGAGCGGCGGCAGCAGCAGCAGCAGCACAGTTTGTCCCCTTCCAGGCTGACCGCGCACCTCGCAGCAGGTGCTGCCAGAGCCCCGGAGCAGCGGGACCCTTTCCCAGCCTCCCCGGGAGGAAGGTACAGCCGCTGCCCATCACCCCGAGCGCCGCGCTCCTGCTCACCCAGGTGTGTTGACCCAGATGATGTCCAGGTGACAGAAGTAGATGCATTCCTTATCCAGCCAGCTGTTGCAGGAACATCGCTTGCTCCTCGGCGGCGCGGCCAGGTGAGACTCGGGCGGGGGATGGCCCAGACCTGCAGCGGCACGAGGAAGGAGGGATGAGCGGCCCAGCCCGTGTGTGTATGTGTCCCCTCGGAGGGTCGCGGTGATGTCCCCACAGCGGCCGGAGCGCGGTGAGGCCGCGCCTCCCCCGGCACCCGCACCCCGGGGCGAGGGTCCCGCACCGTGCCCGCAGCCTCCGCGCACAGCCCGGGCATCCCCGGCCCCCTCCCCGCGCCGAGGGGGTGCAGGGGGTCCCCCCATCCCACACGGGCACCCCCGGGACCCAGCCCCGCTCCAGCCCGGGGCTCACCGGCTTCCAGCAGGGTGCACAGGGCGAGCGCCAACAGCACGGCGGGGTGGCTGCCCATGACCGCGGCTCTGCGCTGCCGGCTTTGGGGCTTCTCCTGAGCTTTTCCTTCTTTCCTTCCCTTCCCGGCTCTTCCAGCGGAGCCGCCTCACTGCGTCTGGAGCCCCCGGGCGCCCGGCAGGTGCTTTATAGCCCCGGCCCGGCGCGTCAGCCGCTCCGCCCCCGGGGAACGCCGGGCTCGGCGGGGCGGGCACGGAGCCCCCGCCCCTCCCTGGAGAACTCCTCGGGTTCCTCTGCCCGGGCAGCTCCGGGGAGAAGGTGCCGGCGAGCGGGGAGAGTGTGCGGGGCCGGGATGCGGTGAGGGGTGTGCCCCGAGGGGTCCCGGGTGAAGGCAGCCAGCACAGGGGGGCTGCAGGCAGTGTTCCCCTGGGAGCCCCCCGTATCTCCCCCGGCCCCCGGGGATGCTTTAAACTGCACACACCGGGCAGAATTCAAGATCAAAGCCAAGATTTCACAAGAAATGTCTTAATTTGACTTCGTTTATTTTAATAAAAATGTAAATTGATCAACTCACTTGAAACTGCTGCTCAGTTCGGGCAATGACAGCCTCGGCTCTCTCTCTCTCCTCTATTTTTCCCTCTAAATCAACTTTAAGACCTTTGCTACGCTAAGCAATTAAAATTTCTCGCAATAAATCTGCCCAAGCGCTGTCCGATTTCACTCCAGCGTTCGTGTGGCGCATTCGACATTATCTGCACATTTTTAGGGTGCGAATCATGTGAAGCACAGTCACCTCCAGGCATGCACCAGGAGGAGTCAAAGCCTTTCACCTTGCTCGTGGAGCGTCAGGCAGGAGCAGGAAATTCCTCCGGGGAAGTGCTGGGTCCTGACCGTGCCAGGGATGGATCACATCTTCCAGGGCACCTTGAATTCCTTGGGAGCGCCGATCCAGCTTGGAATGGTAGTTCCAGGCACGGCAGATCTCGGGCAAAGCCTCTAAGCGGTTTTAGGAAAGCGAGATCACCGCGTTTGCCTTTTGCGAGAGGTTCCTGGGAAAGGGAGTGTATTTTATTTGTTTACCATGATCAGTTCAGCTTTTTTTATGGCCCTGTTGTCATGGGCAGATGCAAGGTGGTGGCAATTACAGCCACAGTGAGGGCTCATGCACAGGAACACGTGCGTGAGGGAAAGGAAGGGGAAATAAGGAAAAGAGCAGGGAGAGAGAGTGAGGAAAACTGCTCCTGAGCCAAAGTTTCTGCTCACAGCAGCTCCTGGAAGTGAAGCAGGTGATGACTCCAGTCCTGCAGGCAGAGTCTGGAGGGTTTGATATCCCCTCGGTCCAAGCCGCAGAGGGGATTCCTCTCTGTGCTCATGCAAGATGCACACAGGGGGCGTGTGCAGGGAAAAAGAAAACAGTGGGGGCAAAGAAACTGCCCAGGAGAGCACAGACATTTGCAGAGGGCGTGAAGTGAGGGGGCACAGAGGCCAGAGAGGATGAAAAATGTAAGTGTGGGCACGCCATGAAAATTACAGAGTAGAGGATGTGTCAGGCAGAGAAAATCAGGAAGAGTGCAAATGGTAAATTAAGAAGAAAGTAAAGACAGAGCTCATAAAACAAAGCAAACAGAGGGAAGCGTTCAACCTCCGTATCAATGCAACAATTATTCTAAAGAAAACAGGGAAACACAAAAGCAGCATTACCTGTCAGTGCCCACACTCCAGCTGTGCCAAGTTTCAGAGTTATGTCAGAGCTGTGTGTGACATTCCAGATGCCAGCCCAGTGATACAATAAATCTGCCTTGGCTGCCGTTCCTGCGCTCCTCACCCTGGTCACTGCGGGCTGAAAGACGATCCCCTCGACGTGGGGAAGGCAACGCAGCCGTGTTTGCTCACCCCGGGGGAAGGCTGGCGAGAAAATGACATCATTTCGTACAAAAAAGGGCGCTCTCTCTGAGGGGTGCTGCGGGTGAGGGCTGGGACAGAACCGGTGCTGAGGGTTGGTTTGCTGCTCCCTGTCACACACAGACCAAGGAGCCACAGAGCCTCAGGATAATCCCGGGATTTGGGCATCTGGGGTTCCAGGAATTTCCTCCGCGTTTCGTGGCCGGGGCTCTGTCACCCAGCTCGCGTTTCCAAGGAGCACCTGGAGCCCCACGTACCTGTCTGCAATCTGCGTGTGGCTGGAGGTGTCCAGATGTGATGTCTGCTGCTATCTGCCTGTCGTGCCAGGTGCGAAAACATCTTCACAAACCAGGCCTTTCATCCAAAGATTTCTCAATTCTTGTCTTCATTTCCCATTAATCTCACCAGACTGAAAATGGAGCAAATGTTACACACTCATGCTCGTCTGTGTCTGCAGAAAAAATTCCTTTTTTTCTCCTTTTTTTCTCTTTTTTTTTTCTCCTTTTTTTCTCCTTTTTTTTTTTTTCTCCAGGAAAATCCCTCCCATGCTGAGCAGGCACCAACCTGAGCAGCACACCTTGGGATGTCTGGCACCAGAGCTTCAGAGATCCCAAAGGATGTGGGGCTGGGGATGAATGCCACAGTTTCTTGCAGGGATGTGGGAACCCTGCAGAGACGAGGTGGGGCTGGCACTGAACTGGCTTTGAACTGACCCAGCTCTGAGAGCTTTGTCCAGAGCTAAGGAGTTCCTGTGGAAAAACAATACTTTAAAAAGTTGTTTTGCCTTCGAAAAAAAAGTTGTTTTGCCTTTGCCTCCCTCTCCTTGTGAGGGAGAATGCCCAGACAGAAGGTGGAGCAGCTGCTTCAGCGCCAAACACATCCCCACAGAGCAGGTGGGACTCAGTGATCTTGGAGGTCTTTTCCAGCCTCAGCGATTCCATGGTTCAGTGATTATTCTGGTGTCTGTGGTGATTCCAAGGGTACCTGCTTGGTTTAGGTTGAATCATGGAATATCCTGGGCTGGAAGGGACCCACAGGGATCATCCAGTCCCACCCCTGTCCCTGCCCAGAGCCCAACAATCCCCCCTGGGCATCCCTGGAGCGCTGTCCAAAGGCTCCTGGAGCTCTGGCAGCCTCGGGGCCGTGCCCATTCCCTGGGGAGCCTGGGCAGTGCCCAGCACCCTCTGGGGGAAGAACCTTTCCCTGCTCTGCAGCCTGAGCCTGCCCTGGGTGCTCCAGCCGTGCCCTGGGTGCTGTCCCTGGCCCAGAGCAGGGACTGGAGCTGCAGATCCCTGAGCTCTGCCCTCAGGGTGCTCTGCTCCAGCTGGACACTCCAAGTGCCCTCAGCTGCACCTCAGGCTCCACCAGGAGGGGCTGAGGGAGCTGGGAAAGGGGCTGAGCCTGGAGAAAAGGAGCCTCAGGGGGGACCTGGTGGCTCTGCACAAGTCCCTGCCAGGAGGGGACAGCCAGGGGGGTCGGGCTCGGCTCCCAGGGAACAGGGACAGGAGGAGAGGGAACGGCCTCAGGCTGGGCCAGAGGAGGCTCAGGGTGGACAGCAGCAGGAATTTCCCCATGGAAAGGGTGGGCAGGGCTTGGCAGGGGCTGCCCAGGGAGGTTTGGAGTGCCCATCCCTGGAGATGCCCAAGGAATGCTCCAGCTAGACACACCAAGAGCCCTCAGCTGCCCCTCCTGTGGCCCCTCGAGACCCTTCACCATCTTTGGCACCCTCAAACACCTTCAGATCCCATATTTTGGTGCCCCAAAGCCCCAGATGTTCGATCCCCTCGTGCTGCGGTCTGGGGGACCAGCCCGCACTGGGAGCTGTGGTTCTCCTTGACCTCCGGAGCACAGAGAACCTGCCCAGCTCCTGCCACTGTCCCCCGCTGTTCCCCTGATAAGGATCAGCAGCCAAGGCCAACCCTCCTGGCACCATCACCCCGCTAAAATCACAAGGAAAAAAAAACAACAGTGCTGGAGGAGGGCCGGGCCGTGCTGCACAAACACGGCTGCCAGGGGAGGAACAAAGGCCTGCGCGGGGTCCCGAATGCCAAAGATGGGCTTTGCCTCCCGCAGTTATTTTTTCCCCTTTTGTTCCTGCCTGCGGGAGGACATTGTTGGTGTCACCGTGAGGAGTTCCAGGCAGACATGACGAAAGGGACAAAGCAGCCCAGCACAGGAGACGTCCCGAGCGAGCGGCGCTGTTTGGAAACAAGGAGGGAGCAAACAGGAAAGGCCTTTAACCATGGAGCAGGCGGGAGCCCGGCGTGCTCTTGGCACCAGCACGAACAATGGGGCTGATGTCACCAGCCAGAATTCCCCACGGTGGGATGGCAGCCCAGCAAATAATCATAATTCTTGTCCCGGGGACATGAGCAACGTTTTTCCACCATCGGTCGTCCCCCCACGGAGCCGCTTGTGAGGAAGTGGAGGAAAGAGACATTGTCAAGTGAGGTTTCCTCTGGGATTTTCGCTGGCCTCCCCAGCTCTGCGCATCAGCTGGAATAAATCACAGCTTTCTGCTGACGGGGAGGATCTCAGCGAGGTGCAGGGAGGCTGGAGGAGATGTTTCACACAGTGGGAAAGGATGAGTGACGCGGTCTGGATGCTTGGAAGGCGAAGGGGCAGAGTTTCCTCAGCTCTGTGGAGCTTTGGGTTGACACAGAATGAATCTGGAGTGCTGCCCATGGGATTCCAAAGGTGCTGAGGGTGGCCAGGAGCTCAGGAGAGAGTCCTGCACAAACAGTGGTGCTTGGGGAATTTCAACAGATTTTTTTTCAATAATTTCAACAATTTTTTCTACAATTTTTCAACAATTTTTAAATCATTTCAACAATTTTTTCAACAATTTTTTCAACAATTTTTCAACAATTCTTTTATTATTATTTTTTTAAGGCTACTAAACAACATGAACAATACAAAGGCGTCCTCCAGATCTCGTTTCTCCTTATTTTGGCTTAAAGTCAGCTCTGTGGAGGATATCCTGAAGTCCATTTGCAGCATCCAGGCATCTCCTGAGGCAGCTCTTGAATTCCCTTTGGGCTCCTCTCTATTGATGGAGACTGGTGCCATGGGAGGACTGGGAGAGCCAGGGACCCCTCAGGGTGCCTTTGTTCTTGGGCTCTTACTGAAAATCCAGACTCACCCCTCCAAAATTTGCTCTACCAGGTCCCAGCTGGTTTCCCTGCAGCCACCCCAGCTCTGAGCTGTCCCTTCTGTGCTGTCCCAGGGGAGCTGGCACTTCTTGCTGCAGCTGGATGTGGGATTTCAGCAGCAGAAAGGACCTCAGTGAGCGCCAGCCTGGCCTGAAAGGCAGCCCTGAGGAGAGGAACACAAACCCATGAAATGCAGCCCTGAGGAGAGGAACACAAAGCCATGGACGTGTGCGTGGTTGGCTGATGACAGATTTGTCCTGCTCTGTGTTTGTGGTCTGTCTGAACACACCGCCAAGGGTGTTTTTCCCATCCTGAGGGTCCCAGGGAAGCCCAGTGTCCCTCCCAGAGGGTGGCAGAGGCAGCCTGGCCCCAGGTGTTGGCATTGCCACACACACGAGGGCTCTCTGCTGCATGGGTGAATTTAGCAATACACAGCTGGTTTACAGCTGGATATAGTGAGTCTGATCATAACAGACCCAGTTTGGCTGACCTGGATTGTTCTAGAAGTCCCAAGGGGAACAAAGACCCTCAGGTTCCCCTCCTAAGCCCTGGATGCAGACACAGCATTGGCCAGAGATGTGAGCAGTGCAGAGATTCCCAACCAAGAGCCTTCCCAAGCCCAGGGAATTCCAACTGGCTCTAAAAAGGAGCTTGGAACAATAATCTGGCTGTTGCCCAGGACTCAGAAGAGGTCTGTGTTGTGTGTCTCCAACCCACAGACCTCCTGTTACAGGTGAAGGTGTCCCCAGGTGGGCTCACACAGCGAGGGGAAGCTCCTGGGATGTGCTGGCTCTATCCTTCCCAGGGAGGTGGGAAGGGGCAGGTGGCCTTGGCCAGGACCACCTGTGACATCCAGAAGAGCCAGGTTGTGACCCAGGGAATGGCTGTCCCCATGGCAGGACAGTGCCAAGGCCAGCCTGGGGGAATGAGGATGATACTTGCCTGGCATCATGGTGGATTATCAGGTTCTGTTCTGCAGGGATGGATTCTCCAGTTCCCATCTCCAGGGATGGATTATCCAGTTCCCATCTCTAGGGATGGATTATCCAATTCCCATCTCTAGGGATGGACTATCCAGTTCCCATCTCCAGGGATTGATTCTCCAGTTCCATTCTCCAGGGATGGATTACCGAATTCCCATCTCTAGGGATGGACTATCCAGTTCCCATCTCCAGGGATGGATTATCCAGTTCCCATCTCTAGGGATGGATTATCCAGTTCCCATCTCTAGGGATGGACTATCCAGTTCCCATCTCCAGAAATGGATCATCCAATTCTGCTCTCCAGGGATGGATTCTCCAGGGATGGATTCTCCAGTTCTGGTCTCCAGGGATGGATTATCCAGTTTCTTTCTGCAGGGATGGATTATCCAGTTCCATTCCCCAGGGATGGAATATCCAGTTTTGCTCTCCAGGCAGAAGTGACAAAGCCAGAGGTGCTGTCCTGAAGGACCTGGTGACACTTTCCTGCCCGAGAATTTGAATTCCAGTGGCTGCCACTGGCTGTGGGCCAGCAAAGGGGAAGGAGAGGAATGGAAACAAATCCTGCTCCCTTTCTGCAGGGCTTTGCCCTTTAACTGATCAGGGCACGTTTGGTGTTCCTGGGATTCTGGAGCCCAGGGGATGCCCTGGGATGTCCTTCAGGCAGGGAACTCCAGGGCACAGGGGATGTGTGATGGAATCTCAGGCCAAACTCTGTCTCCAAAAATGAGAAAGATCCCTCGTGGTAACTGCACAGGGATATGGTTGGTGCTGTGTGTGAGACTGAGGTGACATTGCACCAAGATGTCGCATTTCTGTACGAGGCATGATTTGGAGTGACAGCTGTAATTTTGTCTTTACTTTGTTTTGACCCAGGAAAATCAAATGTTATGCAAAAATCCATTTTCACTGAGCCAAAGATTTCCAATTTTTGAGGCTCATAGGACGCCTCAGGGAGAAATTAGGTTCAGACGCCCCATCCCTCGGTGGGATTTGTAATGAATCGTGAATTGTCTGGAGAGACATTTTTTGGTGTTGGCCGATTGTCTGCAGGAGTTCCCTGGAGTTCCCTGCCCTGTGAGAGAGAGAGAGGTGTGATCTGAGGGAGAGAACAAAGTGAATGTCTCCGAGAGCTGTGAAATGCCCTGAGCTGTCTGTCTGCAGCCTCAGGTGATCCTGGCCCCGGTGTGACACAAATGTCATTGAATTTACACACAGGGACCAGGCTTAGAGTCAGATAAAAGGAGGCAAGGTGTGCCTGTGGGACACCAGGCTGAGTTAAATCCAGGGAGGCACCGGATAAACTGGGAATATTGGGAATGTGCGTCGTGCAGGGCTCTCCTGTTCTATTAGAGCTGGGTAAAACCTTCAGGAGCAGCCAGACCTGGCCCCGTGTGGCCCTGCCTTCTGCTGGTGACTGTCACAGGCCACAGACCTGCTCTGGCTTTTCAGTTACTTTAAAATCTTTTATAGTATAAAGTATTTTTATATAGTATTTTTATATATATTTATATTTTATTTTAAATCTATTTTATATATTATATTTTTATTTATATATTTTATATAATTTATGTATTTATATATTTTATATTGTTTTTCTATTATATATTTTATTACTATATATTACAATATTTATACTTATATTTATATTATATAGTATAAAGTATTTTATAGTATTAAAGTATAAAATACTGTAATAAATGCGCTCCTGAAGACACCTTTCCATCCTGCTCTGGGAGCTCTTGAAGAGAGAAACACTGAAAAAAAAATTTGCAGCTCTCCCACATCAAGGAATCTGCTGAGGATTTTCTAAAATGTCAGGACTCCAAAGGCTCCCAACTCCTGCTCCTTTCCTCCCCACCTGGGAAGCAGAGCACGTTTCACCTTTCCCTGGATGGAAAAGGGAATATTTGCAGTTAAGAAAGGGGTGTTTTTTTTAATAAAGTGAATGACAGTTACAGCCAGTCCCGTGTGCCTGCCTGATCACACATTTTTTGTGCCCAAAAGGCAAGAAAAGCAAAGTGCAGAGTGTGTTTAAACAGCCCCGCGGAGACATTCCTCGTGTGTTGAGTGTTCATTGGAACACTTTAACAGGGATGTCTGCCTTGGCTCCACCCTGATGGCTGAACCCCCCTTCAGCTTTCCAGCACGATGAGTGACCTGGAATTTATAATTACAATAGGTGCCATGCAATTAATCACCACCTGGGAGCTGCCTCCCTGAGCCCCAGCCTCTGCAGCAAGTGCAGCGGAGCAGCTTGTGCAACAGGGCTGCTGCTTCCAGCTGGGACAGGCCTGGTGGGGCTCCCGCCACCTGGACAGGCACAAATCCCCCTTCTCCAGGTGCTCCAGGTCCAGGCACACCAACGGGTTCTGGTTCTCACTGCTGAGTCCAAAGTTTCCCCACCTAAACGTGGGGGAACCTCCCTGGAATATTTCCCATTATTCCTATGTCAATTTTTCCTCCGTTAATTGATCTCAGGGTGCAAAAAAACCTCTCAGAACCCCCTCGGTGATTATTTCAGATTTTCCCAGGTCTTCAGATTTTCAGCAATGGGAACCAGGTCAGATGCCAGTGCACAAAGTGACTTCAGGAAATCAGTTTGGAGACGTTCAGCAGCTTAAATCCATCCCTGACCTCTCCTTCTGGGTTGTTGTTCTAGGGGAGACGTGTGGGGTAAGTTGGGGTAAGGGAGCTGGAAAAATCACGTCAGGGACAGAAATTCGTGCAGAGAACAAGGCAGAAGTTAAAGAGAGAATCCCAGACTGGTTGGGGTGGGAAGGGACCCTCAATCCCATGGGCAGGGACACCTCCCACTGTCCCAGGTGCTCCCAGCCCCAATGTCCAGCCTGGCCTTGGGCACTGCCAGGGATCCAGGGGCAGCCACAGCTGCTCTGGCAATTCCAGCCCAGCCCCTGCCCACCCTGGCAGGGAACAATTCCCAGTTCCCAATCTCCCATCCAGCCCTGCCCTCTGGCACTGGGAAGCCATTCCCTGTGTGCTGTCCCTGCAGGCCTTGTCCCCAGTCCCTCTGCAGCTCTCCTGGAGCCCCTTTAGGCCCTGCCAGGGGCTCGGAGCTCTCCCTGGAGCTTCTCCTCTCCAGGGGAGCACCCCCAGCTCTCCCAGCCCGGCTCCAGAGGGGCTCCAGCCCTGGAGCAGCTCCGAGGGCTCCTCTGGGCTCTCTCCAGCAGCTCCAGGTGCTGCTGATGTTGGAATTCCCAGGGCTGGGGCAGCTCTGCAGGTGGGGAATCACCTGAGAAGAGCAGAGGGGCAGAATCCCCTCCCTCAATGTTCCGCTCAGGATTCCTTTGATGCAGCCCAGATCTTTAGGGTGGTTTTGGGGCTGCAAGCCTTCCCTGCTGAACTTTGAAACCCCCCCAAAAATCCTCAATTCCTTCCTTCCTTTTCCCCCAGGGCTGGTTTGGCTCTATCCACCCATCCCCTGCTCGCCCTTGGGATTCCCCAGGTGCAGGACCTTGCACTTGGCCTCTTTGACCCCCCCCCCGAGGTTCTTCCTCCCCAGCCTGCCAAAGTCCCTCTGCATGATGACATCAAGCTGGGAGAAAAGTGAGGAAAACAAACAAAATGCAAGTGTCTGCCCTTTACACCTCAGCACTTTATTGGGGGGGTTAATTATTAATTATTGATACGGTTTATTGGGGCATTGATTGTGCCGCCTGCAGGAGGGATCCCATTGTTCTGGACAATGTGCAGAGCCACGGGAGCACCCACAGGGGTTACAAAGGTTTTCCAGGAAAAGTGCTGATGTTGGAAAATTAAAAATGATGAACACTGAGAATATCTCGCTTTTGCCCCTAAATTAGGGCTCGGGAAGAAAAAGACTCCTGAGTTTTTGAATTTCTTTTTCGCCTTCAGTAGAGTTATTCCAGCTCTCAGCCCTGCAATTTGTTTGCAAAAAAATTTGATTTTGTTTAATTTTCTTTACTCAGGGACTCAAAACTCTAGTGGAAAAAAAAAAATTCTCCTGTCAAAATACCACAATTTAATCAGACATGCAACTTTCCAAAACATCTTTCCTTTTTTTTTTTTTTTAAGAAGTCAGAAACACTCGATTTGGAGGAAAAAACCCAACAAAACTGCAAAAACATCTCCGAGATGGTCATAATTTCCATCCAGCTCTTTTCTGGGAGGAGACGAGAGGCTCCAGCAGCACAGCAGTCAGGGAAGGAAAAAAGGAAAGTTGTACGAGAAAGTTTAATTAAAGTGGGAGTAATTAGGTGCTGAGGAATCCCGAGGAGGACTTGGCACGGGATCAGTCTGGGCAGTGTCTTCCCGCTGGATGTCTCTGCCCTTGGCCAGATGGAGCTGTAATTTCGGTTACTGGTTAACCAGTTTGCCATGAAATTCCATTCTCCCAGCCTGGAACTCTGGGGATTCGACTCCAAGTCCAGAGGGATCAAAGCTGAGGGGAGCAACCCGATTTTCTGCTCCGCTGGAAATTCGGTGATTTTTCTATTCCGACCTAACATGACGTCAGGCTGTTTGGAGTTTCATGCTAAAAAAAAAAAAAAAAAAATCTCAGAAACAATTTTATCTCAGGTCGCAGGAATGTGTTACTGTGAGCAAAAATCGCTTTTTTTTTGTATCCTAAACAACATTTTAGCGTATTAACACAAGCGCTGCAGTTTGAAATCTAAATTTAAACCCGCCAGCAGCACAGCCCGTTCCAAGGCTGATAGGAGGTGTTGCAAAATCAACAACAACTGCTGATTCCGTGACCTCTGCTGCTGGTTTGGTGGTTTCAGAACAATCAGCGGGATTGTTTGGAGAGGATTGGGAAGGATTGGTTTGTAAAGGATGCTTGTCAACACTGGCTGTGGTTGTGACTGAGGGAAGGGAAGGGAAGGAAGGGAAGGGAAGGGAAGGGAAGGGAAGGGAAGGGAAGGGAAGGGAAGGGAAGGGAAGGGAAGGGAAGGGAAGGGAAGGGAAGGGAAGGGAAGGGAAGGGAAGGGAAGGGAAGGGAAGGGAAGGGAAGGGAAGGGAAGGGAAGGGAAGGGAAGGGAAGGGAAGGGAAGGGAAGGGAAGGGAAGGGAAGGGAAGGAAGGGAAGGGAAGGGAAGGGAAGGGAAGGGAAGGGAAGGGAAGGGAAGGGGAAGGGAAGAGAAGAGAAGAGAAGAGAAGAGAAGAGAGAGAGAAGAGAAGAGAAGAGAAGAGAAGAGAAAGAAGAGAAGAGAAGAGAAGAGAAGAGAAGAGAAAGAGAGAGAAGAGAAGAGAAGAGAAGAGAAGAGAAGAGAAGAGAAGAGAAGAGAAGAGAAGAGAAGAGAAGAGAAGAGAAGAGAAGAGAAGAATCTTGTTTTGTCCCTTTACTCCAGGAATTCCCTGGCTGCTCTGGTGGTTCTGAGCTCTCCAGCCCCAGCTGATGGGTCAGTTTTCCATCAGGAGCTGCTGGCCAGGGGCCTGGGGCTGCCCTGGGTGGTTTTGCTCTGAAGGCCACGCTTCAGTTGTGTCTGCCATCCCCTGGATGCCACAAACCCCCTCTTTGTCCCTGGAGATAAAGGAAAGCAGGGAGAAAACAAGATGGGAACAGAGGAGGTGAGAGGAGTCGGCTCCCCACGGGTTTTTTTACTATTTATAACCTCAGGGATTCCTCAAAATAGCCCTGGCTGTGCTCTCAGGGTGGTTTTCTCTGGCATGAATCATGTGGAGATGGATGCACATTCCTGCTGCTCAGCATTCTCTGCTTATCCTGGGGTCTCACCTGCTGAGGGACAACCTCGGCCCTGGGGGAGCTGAAAACCCAAAAATCCTCTTTAATCCCCACCAGACTCCTCCCTTTGAGCACTGAGGCCACATCCAGTGACAGCCTGGGGGCAGACCCAGACCTTGCCCCCAGCTGGGTCCATCCCCTTGGGGCCCAGCTGGTGCCACATCCCGAGGCTCCTGGAGGGGGGGAAGCTCAGCCCCCAACACTGACCCCAGCTGTCACCCCTGGGGGGACACCAGCCCTGGGAGTGTCCCACAAACTCAAGGATGTGGCTCGTGGGGCCATGGGCTGGTGGCTGGAGTGGATCTTGGAGGGCTTTTCCAACCCTGCCAGGTCTGATTCTGTGATCAGGGCACAGGGCCAAGCCCGGGGGGGCTCACAGGGCCAGACCCAGCCCAGGGATGGTCACAGGGCCAGACCCAGCCCAGGGATGGTCACAGGGCCAGTCCCAGCCCTGGGGGGCTCACAGGGCCAGTCCCAGCCCAGGGATGGCTCACAGGGCCAGTCCCCAGCCCAGGGGTCTCACAGGGCCAGTCCCAGCCCTGGGGGGCTCACAGGGCCAGTCCCAGCCCTGGGGGGCTCACAGGGCCAGTCCCAGTCCATGGGGGGCTCACAGGGCCAGTCCCAGCCCAGAGATGGCTCACAGGGCCAGTCCCAGCCCATCCAGGGGGTTCTTGGCATCCAATCCCGATGGAAATGTAGAGCCCAAGTGCAGCTTTGAGTGCTGGGAGCAGGGAACAGCCCCCTTAAATCACGTTCTCAAGCAGCTGGAGCGAAGTCCCAGGAAATTCAGTCATCCTCAGAATGGCCCCTGCCTCTTTTTTTTTTTCAGGCTCTTCCTAAGGAAATTCTGGATAATTTCACTGAAACCCAAATAACCCCCAGCCCTCTGAGCCCTGCTCCTCCAGTGCCCCCAAAGTGCTCCCACCACGGCTCCCCCTGAGCCTCAGGGCATCCCCTGTGCTCCTACACAGCTCAGTCCCTGTGTCCCTCTGTCCCCTGGGCTCAGCTGTCACAGCTGCAGCTCAGGTGTTCCTCTCACTGCCCTCCCCAGACCCAAATATCCACTTCTCCCTCCTCAATAACCCCCATCCCTCTGCTACAGAAACTGCCAAACCTTCTGAGCTGATCATTACCCAGCAAAATGGAAAAATGAGGTTCAGCCCCGTTTCTTTCTGCTACTCTTGCTCCAGAGCCCTGGGAAAGGCCCAAACACTGATTTTTCAATTTTAGGCTTCTTCTGCCAGCGTGGCAAGACGAGGATGCTTTAGGAACATGGATTTTCAGACGTGCTTTTGTCTTGGATGGTAAATCCTTAGAGAAGGCCCAGCCTGAGCAGAGAGCTGCCTAAACCAGTGGGAAATGCAGGGGATGGGGTTGTGCACCAGGGGAATGTGAACTGGGAGTGTTCTCTGGAGGTTCAACACCAGAACTGCTCATTTATCCCAGGAAAAATGAGGTACTGGAAGAAAAGAGGCCTCAAGGGCTCTTCCCACACTACCCAGTAACCCATTTACTCCCAAACTTCTGTTTCAGCCAGTGTTTAGTGCAAGCTCCAAGGCAAGACACAAAAAAATCCCATCCCAGAAAATCTCATTTCTCCTTCCCAGGGGGAAGAGCCCGGGCACAAAGCAGGTGAGGTAATTCCCACCTGGCCTCTCCCCCAGCCTGGAACCGCGGGGCTCCGAGGCTGCTGCACTCACACACGTCTCAGGGCTCGGCCCTGCCTCTTTTGTGTGGCTTTGGCAAGCCCTGCACATGCCCGATGGGCGGCTCTTGCCAAAAAACCAGCGAGCGGGGCACGCCCGGCGTGCGAGGCTCGGCGGGGCTGCGGCCCCGGCGGCTCCCGTGTGCACAGAGCGCGATCCAGAGCGGATTAAGCGCTCAGCCCTGGCAGGAGGCACCTGAAGAAACCTAAAACCTGAGGTGCCACCTCACGCTGGAGGTGCCCGGTGCTGACATTCCTCCCCAGGAGGAATGGGGACTGTCACCACGCAGGTGCCCGCGGGCACAGCCTGCACGGGCTACGTGCACGTCCTCATGGCATTCCTGGGGCTGCTCTCCCCTGTCCTGGCACGGCACAGCTGTCCCCTGGTGATCCTCAGGGTTTCAAGCTCTGCTCTTCAGAATTTCAAGTTGTGCTCTTCAGAGTTTCGAGTTCTGCTCTTCAGAATCTCCGAATTGTTCAGGTTGGAAAAGCCCCTCAAGGGTTTTGGGGTTTCACCCCGTGTTCCCCACCAAGCCCTGTCCTCAAGTGCAGCATCCCCTCAGTGTTTGAACTCTTCCAGGGGTGGAGACTCTCCCACTGCCCTGGGCAGCAGTGCCAATGCTTCACTGGCCTTTCCATAAAGAAATTTTCCCTGAGATCCAATTTAAACTCTTTGTGGCACAAGATGAGGCTGTTTTTTCTCATCCTGTGAGAAGGGAGCACCCGCCTGTCCCCTCCTGTCAGGGACTTGTGCAGAGCCACCAGGTCCCCCCTGAGCCTCCTTTTCTCCAGGCTCAGCCCCTTTCCCAGCTCCCTCAGCCCCTCCTGGGGCTCCAGACCCTTCCCCAGCTTTGTTCCCTGGACTCACTCCAGCCCCTCCAGGTCCTCAGTGTTTCAAATCCAGGACAAGGCACTTTGTGAGGGGCTGTTTTCCCTCCTTAGGAAGTAACTCGAGCTCCCAAGGCTCCAGTTTGCACCTGGTGACCAGAAGGGGAATTCTCATCACCGACAGGAGGATAAAACACGGGTGGGGAGAAGCTGCAGCTCTCCCTGCTTGTCCAGCACACCTGGTTCACCTGCAGAGCTTGCACCTCCACACCTGTTTGCTAAAACCCCTCTCCAGAGCCCTCCTGCTCCTCTGGGAGCACCTGAGGGTGCCTGGGCAGGCTCTGCTCTCCGTTCAGGGAAGGAGTTCAGCAGCACAGGGCAGAGATTAACTCTGGCAGGGCTGGAAAGCAGGGTGGGGATTGGATGGATCCCCAAAAACCAAAAAAAACCCCAACTGTGCCTGAGGACAGGAGCAGTGCTGAGAGGATTATCCCTGCAGGGTCTCTCCAGCAGAGGGGTTGGCCCAACCTGGGCTTCTCCAGGGGGCTTTGAGCCAGCAGGGGGTTTTGTTGTTTAGGAGAACAAAAAAGAATCACAGAATCACTGGAGTGGAAGAGACCTTCAAGATCATCGAGTCCAACCCAGCCCCAACACCTCAACTAAATCCTGGCACCGAGTGCCACATCCAGGGATTGTGACTCCACCACTCCCCAGGCAGATCATTCCAGTACTTTATCACCCTTTCTGTAAAAACTTTTCCTAATATCCAACCTATATTTCCCTTGGTGCAGCCTGAGGCTGTGTCCTCTTGTTCTGTCAGCGCTGCCTGGAGAAGGAGACCAACCCCCGGCTGTCACCCTACAACAGAACAGAACAAAAGTAGTTTTCATGAGAGGAGCGTGTGAGTGAGTGTGGGAGGATGACGCTGTTTTACACCACAACGACACAGACTCCGAGATTCAGAAGGCTGAAAATGACTCCTCTACTTTTGGGATGTGTCTCCCTTTTACACTCTTCTACTCAGACCAATCTGATTGGTGAAACAAAGGCAAAACCTCTTCACTCACATTGGTCAGACCAGAGGGACATCAAGAAGTCCCTCCTAGGGAAAGGAATGGATAACAAAGTTACAGTTACAAAAACATCTCTCCTGTTTACAGAAAATTCCCTGGGAAAAGAATTTCAGAAAACCAAAACACCTCAGGCACGAACCAGGGCTACATGTGTGCTCCCTAACCCGCAGGGAAGGGAGCAAGAATTGGCTGCCTGAGCTGAACTCCAGCACTGCTGGGGACAGGGACACATTACACACACACACACATACACAGGGGCCCTGGGAAATCTCCTGTGCCCCAAATCCCCGCAGAAATCCCACAGCTGAGGGGGCAGAAGGTGTTTGCAGGTGCAGTGCAAGGCTGGGGGGTGGCTGGTCACAAACTGGTCCCCACTGGGCTGGAGGCAGCGAGGAGAGCTCAGCCTGCTGAGGGGATGTTGGAGCAGCTGCTGAAGGTGAAGTCTGGGGAAGGCCTTGAATGATCAGGCTGCAAATTAAAGGTAATTGGGTGTTATCACTCCTTGGAGCTGACTTAGGTTGGAAATTCATGGAATTACGGAATGGGTTGGGTTGGGAGGGACATTAAATCTCACCCAGTGCCACCCCATCCATGGGCAGGGACACCTCCCACTGTCCCAGTGTCCAGCCTGGCCTTGGGCACCGCCAGGGATCCAGGGGCAGCCACAGCTGCTCTGGCAATTCCAGCCCAGCCCCTGCCCACCCTCGCAGGGAACAATTCCCAGTTCCCAATCTCCCATCCAGCCCTGCCCTCTGACACTGGGAAGCCATTCCCTGTGTCCTGTCCCTGCAGGCCTTGTCCCCAGTCCCTCTGCAGCTCTCCTGGAGCCCCTTTAGGCCCTGCCAGGGGCTCGGAGCTCTCCCTGGAGCTTCTCCTCTCCAGGGGAGCACCCCCAGCTCTCCCAGCCTGGCTCCAGAGGGGCTCCAGCCCTGGAGCAGCTTCAGCTTCCCCACCCCGTTACTCTGTGCAAGCCAAAGCAAATCCCAGGCTGAGGTGCAGCACTGGGTTTTGTGATACTGGCTGACCTCAGAAGTGCATCAGCACCAGACATAGGAATATGATTGCTAATCTTATTAAAGTACTCATGAAATTCACAGGTTCTGGAATTGTATGGTTTGAGAGGAGGCTTCTTAGCCTGTGTAGCTTTAACATAAAACTGTGAAGCCCAAATCCTAACTCAGAAACAAATGTAATTATTAGAGGAGCTCTCCAGCCACTTCTAGAGGAGAATTTGGTGATGGAGCCTGAAGGTGATGGCCTGAATTCCTTCTGGAGCAACACCTGTGGTTGCTGCAGTGAAACCCCCTAGGAGAGGGCCAGGGACAGCACCCAGGGCACGGCTGGAGCTGGGCCAGGGCAGGGAAAGGTTCTTCCCCCAGAGGGTGCTGGGCACTGCCCAGGCTCCCCAGGGAATGGGCACAGCCCCGAGGCTGCCAGAGCTCCAGGAGCCTTTGGACAGCGCTCCAGGGATGCCCAGGGGGGATTGTTGGGGGCTCTGGGCAGGGCCAGGGGCTGGGCTGGATGATCCCTGTGGGTGCCTCAGCTCAGAGTGTTCTGTGGCTCTGTGATCCCTAGCACAGGTTTGCAGTAGGCTCCAGGTTGGAGCAGCCTGGGATGTCCCTGGATGACTTTTAGTGTCCCTCCCAACAAACCTCACTTGGGTTTGCAGTTGGTTTCAGGACCCTCACTCAGGTTTGAGGTGGGTTTCAGGACCCTCACTGAGATTTGAGGAGGATTCCAGGACTCTCACTGAGGTCTGAGGTGGGTTCCAGGACCTCGCAGCTGCTGGTATCTCCTCACAGAGCCCCTGAGTGTCCCTGGGCTGTGCCTGGTGCTGGGACGGGGCAGACCTGGAGCACACCTGGGGCACAGCAGAACCTCCCCCAGGTGATGCTGCCCAGCACGTAGATGTGAGAAGAGCCATGGGAGGCTCCACGTTCCTCAGCTGCCAGCAGGCAAACACCTCCGTGTGGTCAATCCAAAAGAAAAAAAAGAAAAAAAAAGAAAAAAAAAAGAAAAAGCATTTTAATCCACTGAGATGCTTCGTTTGGCCTTGACATAAAGCTCCGAGAGGGGATAAAAGCTTCTGGGAGGACAGGCCCGATGGGAGGATTATCGGCGGCGCTTTGGGAAAGGCTGGCACTTTGCAAACACTCCCAGGAGGGAACAAAAGCATCTCTTGCGGTGAGCGCTGCGTGCCCCGGGCCCTCTGCAGCCCGCTGATATGCAAATCCCGGCACGGCGGCTGCGCTTGGCACCTTCTCGGCACCAATTTTGGGCATGGCTGGGTGCGGGACTCGGGGCTGAGTCAGCGCGGAGGAATGACGGGCGCTCTTTGTTCGGGCGCCGCAGAAACACGGACGTGCCGGGGGACAAAGGCGGCGCTGGCAGCGGGGGAACAGCCCGGCCCGGGAGGGAGGGGACACAACCGGCCCTGGAGAGCGAGCAGGGACGGGACAGCGAGGGACAGGGCCGGGTCCGCGAGGCTCGGCTCACCTGGGGGTGCTGAGCTCACCTGCGGGGTGTTACACTCACCTGTGGGGTGCTGTGCTCACCTGGGGGATGTTACATTGACCTGTGGGGTGTTTTATTCACCTGGGGGTGCTGTGCTCATCTGTGGGTGCGGAGGTCACCTGTAAGGTGTTCACTCACCTGTGGGGTGTTATATTCACCTGTGGGGTGTTCACTCACCTGTGGGTGCTGTGCTCACCTGTGGAGTGTTTTACTCATCTGTGTGGTGCTGAGCTCACCTGTGGGATTTTATTCACCTGTGGGGTGTTACACTCACCTGTGGGTTGTTTTACTCATCTGTGGGGTGTTCAGTCACCTGTGGGGTGTTGTGCTCACCTGTGGGCTGTTCACTCACCTGTGGGGTGCTGAGCTCACCTGTGGAGTGTTACATTCACCTGTGGAGTGTTTCACTGACCTGTGGGGTGTTGTGCTCACCTGTGGGGTGTTACAATCACCTGTGAGGTGCTGTCCTCACCTGGGAGGTGCTGAGGTGTGTCAGAGTCCTGTGAGGGATGACGATCTGGAGCTCACAATCGACTCAATCACCAAGAAACTCCTGATGAAAGCGAACGTTTAGTGGAGAAGGGAAGGAAACAGTGATTCCATTCCCATTTGTGGGTGACGAAGTGCCCAATTTTAACCCAGAGCGGCAAATCTCAGTTTGATTCTTCTCCTCACTCCGCGCCTTTGTCCCGTTCTGAAGTGGATAAAGATCCGTGCAGGAGGCCTTTGCTGCTGCTTTCCAGGTCCTGAATTCCTGATCCTCCAGCAGCCCTTGGCATCATGAGTGGGAAGGCCAGGGAGGCTGGGCATGGTCCTTCGGCAGAAATCCCTGGACAGGGCAGGAAAAGGCTTCCCTTGGCCCCTCTGACCATGTCTCCTGCTCCACACCGAGGCACAGGCTGAGTGTTTGGGTATAAACGCCTGATCTGTAAAAATCCCCACTCAGGGGGATGGATTTGTCCCTGTTCATGGCAGGAGAAAATCTTCAAAGCCCATCCCAACCCACAGCAGTCTGTGATTCCCTGAACCCCAAACCTGGATCCCTTCCCTGCCCGGGGAGAGCATTTCTGGGCTCGTGCTCTCGCCGTGGCTCCCTGGAATGGTCACATTTCCCCCTTCCAACAGCCACCCCAAGGTGAAAGGCATTTTCTGCAGGTTCTCCAGGCTTACACGGGCACCTGTGGTGCTTCCCTGGCCTCTGGAATTTAAACCCTGGGGTATAAATCAGCCCTGACACCTCGAGATGCCCACTGGAGTTGGGCAGGGGGGAATTCCTTGGAGGATGAGAAGGGACCTGCCCCAGTCCGAGCCTCACGGGGTAATGAGAAGCCCAGAAGAGCTGGAGGAATCTCAGGAAGATCAATATCAATCCCCAGGGGATGCCCCGAGGAGGCAGAAGGCCCCTGGGGGGTCTCATAAATGCTGCTCAGTGTTTGCTTTGCTCCTCACTCCAACCTGGGACAGTCCTGCCCTGGAATCTGCTCCTGCTTTGTTCCTGCAGCCTGGCCAGGATCCCAGTCCCTCCTCAGCCTGGCCAGTCAAGTGTGGGACTGTGAGGGACCAGGAAAAAGGGCACAGTGCAGCTGGAACCCCGGATAATCTGCCGGGATGTGGGAAATGCTGTGGCCAAGGGGCAGAGGGAACCACGTCCAGCCCCATGGCCCCTCCTGGGAGCAGCTCCAGCCCCAGCACTGCCCTCAGCCCATCCCTGCCGTGCCTCCTCTCAGCTGGCACCACCTCAGCCATCCCAAACTCAGCACTCTTACGGAGGAATTACGGCCAGACAAGGCCCAGGGCTGCCAGAAGGAGCTCAGCCCCTCCTGGAGCAGGAAAAGGGGGACCAGCCACCACCTGGCAGCCACCAATGCAGCCTGAGCGGCTTTTTGGGGTGACACAGAGCCATGAACCGCTGGAAAAGCCAGCAGGGAAGAGATTTCAGCCCTTCCACACAGCCCCAAGCCCAGCTGCCTCAACCCACGACCTGTCCTGCAGCTGCACAGCATCACCTTGCCTTGCCTTCCCACGGACGGGCTGGAAAGCTCCGAGTAGACTGGATGGGATATTCGGTGTCTTAGTTTGGAAAAACAGGTGTGTGCCAGGGAAAGCTGCAGCTTCCCTTGGCATGGAGAATGGAAACCCCCTCCCTCTGAATTGTTATAATTTTGAAATTAAGGGACTTTCAGGCAAAGATCTGGGAATAGGAATAACAGTTCCTTACTGGGAATGTTAAAAATACAAAAAAAACAAGCAAACAAACAACAAAAGAAAACCCTGCCCAGGTCAGAACACGCCCTGACCCCGTGTTGGTCAGGCTGTTGGTGTCAGCCCAGCCAAGTCCTCCTGCAGTGACAGATGTGGTTCTGCTGGAGCAGAGATGATCCTGGAGAAGGCTCCAGTGGTGCTGAGATGGGTCCGCTCTCCCTCTGGGAATCCAGTGCACACAGGCTGTGCTGGCGTTCTGAATGCCAGCTTTGATCCAGGCGGGAATGCTGGGCTCCTCCCCCTGGGTGGAGCCTCTCCCCATGGGATGATGGGATTGTATCAGCCCTGCAGTGAGCCTGGATGGTCCATGAACAGCAGAGATCCCCTGGAGGGAGGATGGGTCCTGGAAGGGATAAAGAACACGGCCCCGGCTGCTTTAACAGCTGCCCGGTGACAGAAGGCACCGCCCCCTCCCCTGGAGTTCTGAGGGATGGGTCATACAAGAGATAAAGAAAACACCTCCCCAACCCATTCCAACAGATGCAAATAGAAATACACACTTCTGGTTACATATGGCAACCCAAGATATTAGGAAAATTCTTCACATAAAAATGTTGTCCAGCCCTGGCACAGCTGCCCAGGGCAGTGATGGGATCAGCATCCCTGGGACTGTTCAAAGAACAGGTAAATGTGGCACCTGGGGGGCCTGGGTGCCTTTGAGACATTGGGGGAATGGTTGGGCTGAGAGGGTTTTTCCAGCCTCAGTGATTCCATGATTCCATGATTAATCACCCCAGACCCAGGAGATCTCAGTGGCACCTGCCCTGTGCCCAGCCCAGCCCTCCCTGCCCTGCAGGTGTTGCAGCCACACCACAGCTGTGACAGGATTTGGCACAGGGATATCAGAGCTGGCCTGGCCCTCCTTGTCACTCCTGAGAATCTCTGGGGAAAGCAGTGAAATTTCCAGAGGGTGGCACTTGAATCAGACACCCAAATCAGCAAACTGACAGCCTGGGAGAGCTGGGGGTGCTCCCCTGGAGAGGAGAAACTCCAGGGAGAGCTCCGAGCCCCTGGCAGGGCCTAAAGGGGCTCCAGGAGAGCTGCAGAGGGACTGGGGACAAGGCCTGCAGGGACAGCACACAGGGAATGGCTTCCCAGTGCCAGAGGGCAGGGCTGGATGGGAGATTGGGAACTGGGAATTGTTCCCTGCCAGGGTGGGCAGGGGCTGGGCTGGAATTGCCAGAGCAGCTGTGGCTGCCCCTGGATCCCTGGCAGTGCCCAAGGCCAGGCTGGACATTGGGGCTGGGAGCAGCCTGGGACAGTGGGAGGTGTCCCTGGGGGTGGCACTGGGTGGGATTTAGGGTCTCATCCAGTGGGAAGATGTCACACCTTTGCCACACCTGATACAATCCCCAAGGTGAGCCTTGCCCTGCAATTCCAGGGAGGTCAGGGTATGGATAAAACCCAGGTGGGTTCGTTCATTCTCATGTCCCATTCATTCATTTACTGCTGAGCGACTGCACAAAGCTGATATAACACACAATTTTAAAAATTCTATTTATACAGCAATTAAAAACTACCCCGAGAATAAAAGAAAGGGGAAAAAAAGGCCTAAACATGTCGATTTTTGACATCAGGGACTGTTCAGCCTTTAGCTCATGGACAGCTGGGGTCAGCCCAGGGAGCCTGGGAAGGCTGAGCAGGAAAAGGAGCCACAACACCGAAGGTGAACTATCAGCTCCTGGCTGAGGTGGAGGATTTGGAGGTCTCAGGGATATCCGGGGGGATGGATGCTGAATTCAGCAGCACCGACATCACCTGGATTCCTCATTTCGTGCTGGGGTGAGCGGGCTGTGGGTGCGGGACGTGCTCGGGGCGGCGGAGCTGCGGGAGGCTGCGCGCCTGGCTCCGATGGCAGCGGACTGGCAGCGCTTCAGAGCGAGCCGAGCAGCTTTGTCTCCTTTGTGGGAGGTGTGAATGAGCCGCCCGGAGCCGCTGAAGGCTTCCCCGTGCCAGTTATTGGCAATCTGCCGGCTATAAATAGCTGCTGCCTCATCCCGCCGCCGCTGAGTTATCGCCCTGCTCACGTTCCCCGCTCCATGACACGCTTCTGGTTTGCCCGCTCCATCCCGGTGATGCAAGGCAGCCCCAAAAAAACCCACACCACCTCCCACGTGTCCCGGCTGCGGGAGGCAGCGTGGGCTCTGCAGGGCACCCCGGCTCGGGGCAGAGCTCCAGGAAACGCTCCGTGGAAAGCCAGGCAGGTTCCAAGCTCTGTCCCCATCCATCTGCAGGGAGGGAGGCAGTGGGAGACTGGCAAAAGCCGGGAGATTTCTCCCCGTGCCCATCAGCCAGGGGGTTTTCAGATTTTTGGGTCATTTTCCTGGTTTTTCCCCCTGTATTTTGGGGCAGAGGCTGTTCCAAGAGCACCGTGGAGCTCAGCAGATCCCACTGGGGAAATCCCCCCGTGTCCACAGCCTGTTTGTAAACGTTCCCAGCTGGCACAGACCAACCACGGCGCTTTTCCCTCTGAGCTGCTTCGTTCCCTCAGCCAGGCAGCCCCCCTCGGTTTGGGGACCTGCCTTCCCGTGCTTCGGAGAGGCAACAAGGCGCAACAGCAGCTGGGATTGAGCAGGGATGGGCCAAGGAAGTGGCTGGAATTGCTGAACCACTCCTCCCCCCACCTCCGGGACACCAGGCACCTCCTCTGGGCTGTCTGTGCCACTCAAGGCCAGCAAAGCCACCCTGGGCTGGGTTTGGGGCCCCAGGTCCCTGTCACACCCTGTTTCCAGCACTCCTTTGCACTCACAAGGCCCTGGGGGTGCAGAAGGGCCGTGGAGGTTCTCACCCTCCTCTGGTGATGTTCTGTTGTTTGCTGTAGGTCTGGGAGCTTTGTCCAGCCAGACATCCCAAGAGTGAAGGAACGTTGTGTCACACAGAGGCAAAGCCAGGGGCCCTCTGCAGATCCACTCTGGATCCTCTGCGGTGTCCCTCCTCATTCCCTCTGGATTCTCTGCTGTGTCCCTCCTCTCTTCAGATTCCCTCTGGATGCTCTGCTGTGTCCCCACTCTCTGCAGGTCCCCTCTGGATGCTCTGCTCTGTCCCTGCTCTCTGTAAACCCCCTCTGGGTGCTCTGCTGTGTCCCCAAGGCAGCAGATGCCAGCAGCTGGTCCCAGGCAAGGCCCCCTCCCCACATTCCCATCCCAGCCCCGGTTCCAGGTGCAGAGCCAGGAGCTCTCAGCACCAGGAGGCCCCTGGGCTGAGGTTTCCCTCTCCTGGGCCAGCCCCAGCCCCTCGCTGTGCTGAGGGGAGTTTCTGGCAGAATCAACCACAATTCTTGGACCACCACCAGCAGCTTTGACTCTGCCCGGGCCAAATTCCCACAAGGGCCCCTTTGCCGCTTCCATGTTGGCAGTGGCCAGGGTCTCTGGAGAGCAGACTGGTCCAAGTTGGGATCTGTTTCAGATAAACAGTGTTGGGTTATGGCCCGTGCCCCACAGCCTCAGCCAGCCCCAAAGGCAAACCCCAGCCATGACCCCAGCTCTCCTGGGGGTGGCTGTGGCCCCACCAGGGGTGGAGGACACCGGGAAGTCCTTAAGTCCAAGAGAAACATCAAGAGGGGGATATTTTCCCTTGGATTGTGGCGTTGCAATGAGCAGTTGCTCCTGGTGTGATTTTAGGAGCAGGCAGGATAATTTTGGATAGTGACGACTCCCACCTGCAGGATAATTTCAGGTAGAGGTGATTCTCACCTGCAGGATAATTTTGGCTAGAGGTGACTCCCACCTGCAGGACAATTTTGGCTAGAGGTGACTCTCACCTGCAGGATGATTTTGGATAAAGGTGACTCCCAGCTGCAGGGTAATTTCGGGTAGAGGTGACTCTCACCTGCAGGATGATTTTGGACAGAGGTGACTCACCTGAAGGACAATTTTGGATAGTGGTGCCTCTCACCTGCAGGACGGGACTGTGCTTCCCTGTCTCATTATTATTGAGAAGGGAAACTCATTTGGGATAAATTGAACAACTCCTCCTTTCTTCCCCCGCAGGAGGAACAGGAGCAGGAACTGCCCGTGTGGAGCCACGGCTGATCCCAGGAATGGACACGGAGCCTTTTTCCAGGGAGGCTCCCCGGGCTCCAGGACAATCCGAGGACTGATGGCAGCAATCAGGGGAGCCCAGCAGCAGCCAAGAGTTCGGAGACAGCAGCCAGAGCCAAGCCGAACGTTTCCACGCCCAGGGATCCCACTTGGGAATGCAGAGCTCCAGCTGGGGTGGGGGTTCCGTGGAGCCTTTCTGGGCCATCCTGGGCAGGAGGGTGGAATTCCATGGAGGACACAGCTCAGGGAGACCTGGATCAACCCCCGGAGCATTCACCCAGGGCTGTGCTGCAGCTGGGGCTCCTGGGAGTGGTGATGACGCACATTTAGTGTTTTTCGGGTCTCCTGGTGATGAGTGTACAAGTGATCCCAGGGAGAGGGTTCGGTATTGATCCTTTTCCATTCTCAGGGCTCACACAAAGCGTTTGTGGGTGATTTGAGTGAGTAAAGGATGATTAATGCTCTCTAGGACTGGCTCTGGCAGAGAGACTCATTGAGCCCACAAAACCAGCAGCAATGACACCGCTCCTTTCTCATTTCATTCTGAGAAAAAAATACAAGTTTAGGGTTCATTTAGAACCATAAAATTTCATCAGCTGATGAATATTTTTTTTTACCTGATTTTTAAGGCTCCGGGATAAATCAGTACCACATCACTGGTACTGTGGCAGATGTGATTTAGGAACCTCAGAATGGTTTGGGTTGGAAAGGAAATTTAAGCGTCATCCAATGCCACCCCCAGCCATGACAGGGACACCTCCCACTGTCCCAGGCTGCTCCCAGCCCCAATGTCCAGCCTGGCCTTGGGCACTGCCAGGGATCCAGGGGCAGCCACAGCTGCTCTGGCAATTCCAGCCCAGCCCCTGCCCACCCTCCCAGGGAACAATTCCTTCCATATATTTAACCTTGATTTCCCCTCTTGTTTGAAACCCTTGCCTGCTGTCCTGTCACTCCAGTTCCTGATGGACAGTCCCTCCCCACCTTCCTCAGAACTCCTTGAGATCCTGGGAGGGGCTCTGAGCTTTCCCCACGACCCTCTCCTCTCCAGGCTCATCAGCCACACCTTTATTCCGCCACAGAAACAAATGCTTTCCTAAATTAAGGATTTTCCAGCAGATGAAGCCTCTTCCCAGTGCTCTTTGGCATTTTGCTTCAAACATTGCCTTGTGCTCCCAGTGCAGGTGACCTGGCTGGGTGGCCACTCACACAGAGGGAGTGTCCTGGTTTGGGAAGACAGGTGTCTGCCACGGAAAAGTGCAGCTTCCCTCTCCCTACAAATTATTATAATTTTGCAATTAAGGGGCTTTCAGGCAAAGATACAGGAATAGGAATAACAGTTCTTTACTGGGAATGTTAAAAATACAAAAAAAACAAGCAAACAAACAACAAAAGAAAACCCTGCCCAGGTCAGACCACGGCCTGACCCCCCATTGGTCAGGCTGTTGGTGTCAGCCCAGCCAAGTCCTCCTGCAGTGACAGATGTGGTTCTGCTGGAGCAGAGATGATCCTGGAGAAGGCTCCAGTGGTGCTGAGATGGGTCCGCTCTCCCTCTGGGAATCCAGTGCACACAGGCTGTGCTGGCGTTCTGAATGCCAGCTTTGATCCAGGCGGGAATGCTGGGCTCCTCCCCCTGGGTGGAGCCTCTCCCCATGGGATGATGGGATTGTATCAGCCCTGCAGCGAGCCTGGATGGCCCATGGACAGCAGAGATCCCCTGGAGGGAGGATGGGTCCTGGAAGGGATAAAGGACACGGCCCCGGCTGCTTTAACAGCTGCCCAGTAACACCTCCCCACCCGGTTCCAGCAGATGATGACAGGACACACACCCTGGTTAATCCTGCACTGCAGCCCCAGACAGTCACTCCTCACTCACCAGGGGCAGCTCCTGCATCCCTTTTCCAGCATTTCCCTGGAGGAGCCTCCCCAGCCCCTATGCCCAGCCAGCAGAGAACAGCTGGCTCCACAGCTGGAGCGTTCCGGTGGTGGAGTTGGAGCAGCTGCCAGTGGGCAGGGCTGGGAGGATGCAAATGGGAAGGGAAGAACAGGGAAAATCCTCATCCCAGGTTGTGTCTGAAGGGCTGAGCCTTTGGCAGCTTTAAACCAGACCCTTGGCACAAGGCTGGCCCTAAATCCCTTATGGGACCCTACAGAAATTATTCCTATTTCCTAAAGCTCTTGGGGTGTGTGATGGAGGGACAGAGACTGAAAGAGTGTCACTGTTTATTCCTGTTTAAGGACACATTTGCATTTCTTTGAGGTGACAAAGTGCCACTGGGAGCACAGAGGGGTGTGCCACCAGCCCAGGGCACATCCATGGGTTTTCCCAAGGAACAACCAGTGTTTCTCCCAGTTCCTCCCAGTCCCCTCTTGTCCGGGCTGTTGTCCCCCTCTCAGAGCTGGCATTTCCCAGCAGGAGCTGTGGTGCAGCCCAGTGTCACCCACACCTTACAGGGCCCCCCAGGGGCACGGCTGGGTCAACAAAGCTCTGCAGGGACTTTCCCAGTCCCCCTCCCGGCTCCAGTAACCACGAGCAGCACCAGGATCTTTTCCTGACATTGGTCCCGAGGGAGGGACAGGCAGAGCAGGGCAGGGATGTGCTGCAAGGAGCCAGATCCTCCCCAAATGTCCTGCAGAGTGCCACCAGCACGGGGGGACACACAATGTCCCTGGAGGAACCTTCTCTGGATCTTACAAGTAAATTTAAAACCCTCTCTGGATCTTACAAGTAAATTTAGATTTTACAACGGGATCAAGATTTCACTAAATTTCTCCTCTCCGTAGCACCCCTGAATTGCAGGGCCCTTTAAAAAACCTGCAGTATTTTCCACCTCTAAATCAAGATTGATCTGGTGCCAGGAAATCGCCGACATCATGCGAGGAGGGGGGAAAAAAGCTGCAAAAGCAGCGCTGGGAAGGAGCAGCCGGGAGAGCGAGCGTGAGGGAGAATTCGCATTAATTAGTTCGTGTTCTCCTCTCGGACGTGCATCAAATGTGGTTTTTCAGCAAATGCAGGGTTGTTGGGGTTTTTTTAAGGGAATGTGGAGGGTGAGATGAAATCCCACTAGATGGCACTCGGCGGACGCGCATGTTTCAGAGGCAGCTCCCGTGGCAGATGGAGCTCGCTGGGGCTGCTGCGGGGCCCGGAGCATGCCAGGGCCGGCCAGGGGGGATCTCCTGCCCCCGGTGCGCTGAGGGCGCTGCTCGGGGGTCTCCTGGTGAGAACCTGGGCCCCAAGGCCGGGGGGGATTTGCTGGGGTGACGGGGGGGAAGCACTGAAAATGCTGCTGCTGGGGAGGTTCAGCCAGACAGGGAGGGTGGCACTGAAACGGGGTCCCCAGCACCCCACAGCCTTGTCTGGGGTGGCACTGAAATGGTGTCCCCAGAGTCCCACACCTTTGTCATAGATGGCATCGCAGCGGTGTCCCTATCAGCCCACAACTTCTCTTGGGTGGCACTGAAAAGGTGTCCCCAGCACCCCACAGCCTTGTCCTGGGTGGCATCTCAGTGGTGTCCCCATCACTCCCCAGCCTCGTGTGGGATGACACAAATCTTGTTTTGACCCTTCCCGGAGTGGCTCGTGCCAGGGAGCTGCGCTGTGGTGGAGCTCTAGGACAGGGACAGCAGAAAGAGACATCTTCTTCTTGCTCTTCCTCCTCCTCCTCCTCCCTCTCCCCCATTTTCCACTGTCCCCGTGGCTGAGGTGACACACGTGGGGGACTTTGGGGCATTGCTGGGAAAACATCCCTGCTTTGCTTAGAGGAACGTGATTATCCAAGAGGAGAGGGTCTGGGGGCTCCCCAGCCCCACAGCGCCGTGCCAGGGCTGGGGGCAGCTGGGAGGGGCAGAGCGCACCAGGGTCACCTGCTGTGTGCTGTGGGGACATCCAGCAAAACCCAAACCCCCATCCTCTATTTCTCCTGGCCTCAAACCCTTCTTTGTGGTGTCCTCAGGGCTGCCTGTGGCACCAGCAGAGCCCATGAGGAGTTTTTCTCCCCCAGGTTGGTTCTCCTCCTCCTCCCCCTGCTCCCAGCCCGCTGCTGGGGAATGGGGACACCTCCAGACTGTCCTGCTGCCAGTGCCACCCCGTGGGGGCTCACAGTGCCCTCCTGGCTCCTTGCCCAGCACCCCCAAATCCTCCCTGCCCCGGGCAGGGGGTCTCCAGGGCCTGACAGCTTCCCCAGGCAATTCATTAGCGCCATGAGAGTGCTCCAGAAAAAACATTAATTTCTCTCAAGAGAAGTCTTTTCCCAGCACACCCGCCTGACACGGGGCTGTGAGGAGCTGGCACGAGCACCCCCAGCCCTGCTGAGCCGATCTTTTTGTGCCTCATCCCTGCAAGCTTGTTTGAGCAACACCGTCCCCTCAAACCCAGCCCTGAGAGAGGCTGGAGGATGCACCAGACACCTCCACACGGGCTGGGAACCCTGCAAAGGCATCAGGGAATCATCGTGCCTGGGACAGCCCCAGGAGATGCTGGGATTTGGGATGAGAACGGCCCCAAGGCCACCATCACTGCTCTGCAGAGATGGGAGAGGATGGCCAGTCCTTGGAGGGGTGGGTGGACACTGGGAAGGGAACAGAGCTAGGGAAGAGTCTGGAGCCCCAGGAGAGGCTGAAAGAGCTGGGAAAGGGGCTGAGCCTGGAGAAAAGGAGCTCGGGGGACCTGGTGGCTCTGCACAAGTCCCTGCCAGGAGGGGACAGCCGGGGGGGGTCGGGCTCTGCTCCCAGGGAACAGGGACAGGAGGAGAGGGAACGGCCTCAGGCTGGGCCAGGGCAGGCTCAGGGTGGACAGCAGCAGGAATTTCCCCATGGGAAGGGTGGGCAGGACTTGGAAGTGCCCAGGGAGGTTTGGAGTGCCCATCCCTGGAAGTGCTCAGCAAACATTTCACTGTGGCACTCAGTGCTGCGGTTTAGTTGCTGCGGTCGTGCTCAGCCAAAGGTTGCACTTGACGATCTCGAACATTTTCCAGCCTGAATGATTCTGTGATTTCTGTGGTGCCTGCAGGCCCCAGCGAGGTGCACAGCTCCCCACCCTGTCACCCTGCTGGGGACTCACTGGGAGGGAGAATTCCAGGTGTCTCTGGCTCCAGCACAGCCCGGGGCTGCCGTGGTGAGGCCAGAGCCAGATGTGGTCCTGTCCACACTGAGCTCTTCTCCCTGTGACACGAGTGGCTCAGCCTTCCGTGCTGATCACACCTCTCCCCTTCATCCCTGTGCAGGGGGGGGCGAGACTGGAGTTTCTCTGTGGATCTGGAGCCCCTGTTTGGATCTGGAGCCCCTGGATGCACCCCCGACCCGGAGGTGGCTTGTGCCTCCCCCTGGCAGAGCCCAGCCCCATGGCTGGGACCTGAGGAGGTCCCTGCCTGCCCACCCCCCAAATCTGGCAGCAGTTTGCGCTGGCTCTGAGCAGCAGCCCCAAAATGGGAAATGCAGCCCCTTTTCCTCGTGCTCCGCCGGCAGGAAAACCGAGCCGCGATTTCGCCTTGGATGCTCCCAGGGCTGCGTGCTTGGGAATAGCTCATGGACCAGGAATGCGGCTCTTCCCCATCGCTGCTATTTTCCCACTTAAATCCAGAGGAAAATGGATCAGCTGCTAATTAGCAGCAGGGGAACTCGCTGCACGTTTATTAGGAATTTCCCCTTCTCCAGAAGTGCCTGATTAACGGAGAGGCTCCGAAACACCCGGAATTCTTTCAGCCCTGCACAAAGAGCAGGGCCGGTGCCCCGAGGATGAATAAATCGGGGGGAAAGGAAGGTACAAGGGCAGGAAAGGAGGCTGTGGGTTTGCCTGAAGGGCTGATGAATGCCAAGCAGCATCCCTGGCTCTGCCACCGCAGAGTCCCCAGTCCCGGCTCGGCCACATCCCCGGCTGGGATTTTATCTGCGGAATGACCTAACCTCAGAGCGAACTGAGGCTGTAATAAAAAGGCTGGCGGCTGCAGCGAGCTCCAGCCGGTATCACAGCAACAGCAGGAACATTTCAGAGCAGGCTCGGCTCAGCTGCAGCCCCTGGGGTTCTGGGGAACAGCTCTTTAATGTCTGCAAAAGTGCTTTGAAAGCCGGCGGTGGGAAACGGGGAAGGGGAAGGACGGGGGTTGTTGGGAACAGGGACGGGGCTTCACACAGCTCTGAAGGTGACAGCTCAGAGAAATCACGCCTGAGGAGCAGTTCAGGGGCACGGCTCAGCTCAGGTTCCTCCCCAGGATACAGCTGGGAAATATCCGAGGAGATCCAGGGGGCTGCAGGACCACAAGGATGCTTCAGGTGGGAAAAAGGCAAAGGGGAATTCGTGATGATCCAGCAGTGCCTAAGCTGCCAGGGCAGTGCCAGGGCAGAGTCAACTCTCATTTATCCTGGTGCTGGGCACATGGGGACTTTGGACACTGTCCCTCACCCCCAGAGCTGTCTGCACGTCCCTGGAAGGATCCCAGAAACTTCTGTTCCCTCCAGAAAACAATCCTCTAGACCCCTAAAAATCCCCACGGAGGGCAGAGCGGGGTTTGTGGCCATCACTGCAACCCCCAGGATGAAACTGGGGCTGGGACAAGGTCACTGCTCCCTCGTGCACATCCCTGGGAGGGGGAGGCAGAGTGAGGAGAGCCCAAAAACAAGCCAGCTGCCCGGAGGGGAGGTGCTTTGGCACCCTCAGGTGCCCTTTGGCTCCATCCCTGTCTGCTGCATGGTCAGCCAGGCTCAAAGCTGGCCAGACTGCAGGACACAAACCCACAGGAGACGCAGCGCTGCCATCTTCCCCTCCCAGCACATTTTGGGAGGGGAGCTGTCTGGCGAGGCACAGAGCTCCACATCTCCTCCTTGCCAATGTCATAAAAGGGCTTAAAACGTTATAATGGGACCTCTGGTGTCCAGCAAAGCAGAGACTGGTGGATTTCACAGCTTCTCCTCCTCACTGAAGCAGTACCCCTGGGTTATTGCACTTATTAAATTAGGAGCTGTAAAGCAACTGGGTAAATAATAAATTGCTAGGAGGAAATAAAAAAAAACCCCAAAAAACGCCGCCCATTGCAGTTATTAGTCCTGATGAGTGAATTAGGTGTGGGAACAGCAGCTTTGAAGTTCGCCTCATTAAATCACACACCAATTCAGCACTTATTAGGTCTCCAGTCAGAGATATAAAGGCCTGGAAGATGGGGCTGCTGTTAGCAGGAGTCATCAGTGCTGCTGCTCTGGGCAGCCTGCGAGGCTCCTGCTGCTGGCTGGGCTGGGATAGGAGGGTTTAAACCCCCAGTTCCTGGTGCCCTGTGAGAGTTTGGGAGTTGTGGGGTTTGGCCCCGAAGGAAGAGGTCAGAAAGGGGGGGATAACTGCACAAACGTTCACACAGAGTCAGGAAGGCGTGGAAAATGGGATGGGAGGGGATTTTCAGAGCAGGATCAGCTGGGATTTCACATGGCCTCAGCCACCACTGCAGTGTCGACCTCGAGAAGTTGGACTCTTCCACTGAGCAACATAAACCCACATTTCAGAGGCTTCTCCCTGTACCCTCATCCATCAATCCCTCCATCCCTCCATCCATCCATCCATCCCACATCCATCCATGCATCCCTCCATCATCCATCCATCCCTCCATCCATCCATCCCTCCATCCTGGCTTCCTTCCCCATAACCCTCGTCTCCCCACACTTGTCCCCTGCCAGCTGGCACTGAGTGACAGCCCCACATCCCAGGCCAAAAGCCACGGGCACAGAGCTTGTAAAAAATAAAAAAATGCAAATCCCTTCCTCGAGCACAATACTGACCTTTAAACACCACCTGGTTTTTATCTAACCCGACTCCTTTCATAAATTTGCACCCTAATGGGTTACAGAGATCTTAAAGCCGGAGATCTCTGCTGGAGCTCGGTGTCACACGGGGCCCTGCTGGCCTCGTGTCTCCAAAGTTACGAGGTTAAAGGAATAACACATTTTGCAGCCTTCATTTTCCCCATATGTTGGGAAAGATAAGGTCACGGTTTCCAGCTCTCTTTTGGAAATCTATTTTTACAGTGAAAATCCTGGATTCTCAGCGAACGAGCTGATTCCAGGGCAGAGGGCTGAGAGGGGAAAAGCACTGAACAGTGTGGAAGCAGCAATGGCACGGCAGTGCTGGGAATTCCCAGTGCTCACATGCTTCCAGGACCAAAGGTTTGACCAAAAGTTGGGACCACGGAGCGAACCCTCGCTCTGGGAGTTTGGGATTCCATCTCCAAATATTCCAGCTGGAATGCTGCGTTCCTTTAGGACTGAGCAACCTGGGCAGAGCCGGGGCCTGCACTGCGATTTGCAGCGGAAATGGGGAAAGACCTGCTGAGATAAATGACACGGTGGATGTGCCCTCACCCACTGCCATCCCCTGCTGAAACCATGCCCTTTGTGGAGCTGAGCTGGAATTCCAGGGGGAATAAAGCAAATTCCTCACACAAGATTTCTTTAGGTTTTCTCTAGGTGCTGGTGGTCTGTTTAGAGGAGTCCCAAGGGCAGGGCACGGGGTCCTTTCAGCCTGGGATGGATTTGACCCCCAGCTCCTGAGCACAGAAGCAAAGTCTGGCTGGTGTTGCCTCCTCCTGTGCTCCTGGGAGGGTTTAGGCCATCCCCCACTCTCTGCTGGATCACTTGGGATCACGGGATAACGCAGGCTGGGAGAGCAGGCTCAGCCAGGGACTCAGGCCGTGTCACCCCGGCCTTTATCTCATCTGGGCTTGAAAACTTTGCTGGTTCTCCCTTTGGAGAGTCAGCAGGTCAGTCTCTCCTTTGGGATGTCAGCAGGTCCCCCGGGAAGGCAGTGGAGACTCCTGTATTTCCCAGGGGTGTTCATCCCTCCTGGCAGCACACAGGGACACACTTCCAGGTTTTCCCCCATAAAACAGAGGATAAGGCTGCTTGCATCCTGGTAATGATGAAAGCCAAGCTTTCCACATCATCCTCTGGGCACAGGAGCCGTGAGTTTATGGAGAGGGACACCTTAGGAGACACCAGTTTGAAATGGAAAGCACAGGCTGACACCTCGGGCATCCCCTGGCAGCTCCTGCGCCTTTTTGTGTCCCTTTGGAGGCTGGCAGGGGGCTCTGGTGACCCCAGCAGGGCTCGGGGTTGGTTATCAGGTGATTTGTGTTTGTTTTGCTGCTTGTCCAAGCAGCGCCTGGTGGGAGGATGAGGTCACGGCTCGGCTGCCAGCGCTCCCCAGGAGGGATCTGCTGCAATAACGCTCGGGCTGCTGCTTTGGGCATTATCCTCCCACTGCACAGGTCCCAGCCCTGGGGATGTTTGGGCTGCTGGAGCTCAGCCCCAGGCACGGCCAGGCCCTTCTTGTGCCCAGCAGTGTCACGGGCAAGGCACAGCCCCAGTCCTGATGCCCATCCTGGGGCTGCCCTGCATCCCCGGGGCTGTTCCCTGTCCCTGGGCTATTCCCTGTCCCCAGAGCTGTTCTCTATCCCCGGGGCTGTTCCCTGTCCCCGGGGCTGTTCCCTGTCCCCAGAGCTGTTCTCTATCCCCGGGGCTGTTCCTTGTCCCCGGGGCTGTTCTCTGTCCCCAGGGCTGTTCCCTGTCCCTGGGCTATTCCCTGTCCCTAGAGCTGTTCTCTATCCCCGGGGCTGTTCCTTGTCCCCGGGGCTGTTCCCTGTCCCCAGGGGTGTTCCCTGTCCCCGTGGCTGCCCTCCCTCCCTGCCCTGGGCTCAGCCCACCCCTCAGCCTGCCCCTCACTGCCTTCCCTGGCCCCGTCTGCCCCACAGAATCCTGCACTTCGTGAGATGGCTCACTGGGGATGGAGGGATTCGGTCAGAGATTGGACTCGATGCCCTTGGAGGTCTTTTCCAGCCTTAATGATTGTACAATTCTCTGATTCCTTGATTCTCTGATCCCTTTTCCTTCCCTCCCTCCCCGTTCTCTGCTCTCGGCAGCCTCCTCCTGTTGTCATAACAACGAGCACCAGCCCGGGTGGCCGTGCCAGCCCTTGCAGCTCAAACAGCTCCTCCTGGGAGGGAGCACAGCCCCAGACCATCTGGCCGAGGTGGGGAGGAGCCCAGGGCAGCCCCGGGCAGGGGGACAGGGACTGTGTCCCCTCCGTCACACGCTGTCCCCGGCACGGGCTGTTGGACAGGGAGGAGCTGTCCCTGGCTGCTCTGTGCCGCACATCCCCGGCCATCCCTCCTCCTCCTCCTCCTCCTCCTCCCAGCTCCCTGGGGACCCAAATCCCCGATCCTCCCAGGCCTCTGCTCAGTGGATCCCAAATCCCTGGAGCCAAATCCCCAATCCTCCCAGCCCTCTCCTTTGTCCAGACCCAAATCCCTGGAGCCAAATCCCCAATCCTCCCAGCCCTCTCCTTTGTCCAGCCCCAAATCCTTGGAGCCAAATCCCCAATTCTTCCAGCCCTCTCCTCAGTGGATCCCAAATCCCTGGAGCCAGGTCCCTGATCCTCCCAGCCCTCTCCTTTGTCCAGCCCCAAATCCCTGGAGCCAAATCCCCAGTTTTTCCCAGCCCTCTGCTCAGTGGATCCCAAATCCCCGGAGCCAGGTCCCTGATGCTCCCCTTCCCTCCCTGTGTGACACCACCCCAAGCTGCAGCACCCCCCGGCACAGGCAGGATCAAACCAGAGCAGCTGGTGCACATTGAGGAGTCCCAGAAATTCCCTGTGGCTCAGGACGGGCTTCTCCAAGAGGAACCAGGTGTGCAGGCACAGCCAGAGCTGCTCCTGAAGGCACTGGAGGCACTGGACTGTGCTCCAGAAAATCCATCAAATCCCAGGTCTCGAAGAAATTTCTCCTGTGGCTGGCAGTGGATTAAAACCCCTCAGGAGCAGCTTTTTCAGCGCAGCTGTGGCTGCCCCTGGATCCCTGGCAGTGCCCAAGGCCAGGCTGGACACTGGGGCTGGGAGCAGCCTGGGACAGCGGGAGGTGTCCCTGCCATGGCTGGGGTGGGACAGGATGATCTTTAATGTCCTTTCCAACCCAAACCATTCTGGGATTCCTCACCTGACAGTCCCATGGAAGGTCAAAGGCTGAAGATTTCTGAAGGTGTTTTTACGGCTGTGATGCACATCAAGGCCTGGTTTTGAAAGCAATTCCTCTTTCCAGGCTCCCAGCTGAAGCTCCTGGAGCTAGGAGGCTGAACCTGGGCACAAGGAATGAGCATTTCACCCCGGGACTGGGAGATTTCCAAAGAACAGCAGGAATTTCAGCCTCCCAGAGAGAGGGTTTGAACTTCTTGGAGCGTTTTCACCACCTCCCCTTCCCCACAGGTCTGCACTTCCCAGGGGAGCCAGCCTGGAACCTCAGCCGAGGGATTCTGAGCACTTGGATCCCACATTTGGCTCCCCAGGGCAGGAAATGTCTGCTCTCTGTGTTGGGAAAACAAAGGCTCTTTCGGGGGAAGGAATTTCTTGGGACACCTGATGAATTGGAGATCGGTGTGACCCAAATTGGCTCCAGGTTTGGGAGCTCAGTGGGGTTTAACTGCAGCGTTCTCAGGCTGCCTCCCGTGGTTTTAATCATTGCAGAAATATATATTTTTTTTCTTTTAAAGGAAAAATTATTCCTCTCCTCAGTGGCAGGAGGGGCTGGCAGCGGAACAAACATCACCAACCCGCTGCCTCCAGCCAGGGCTCGCTGCCTTCCACCCCCGGAAAGGAAAATCCAGGCAGTTATTATGGAATCTTCACGCATCTCACACATCTCTCCAGGTTTTTTGGATGCTCCATCCACTTCTCCTGCATCAGGGGCAGCAGCAGGAGCAGGAAGCCCCTGGAGCAAAGGGGGTTCAGAGCACAGCACCCAGAGCTTTGGCAGCCTTGGCAGCCCAGGAAAAGCCCTGGTGGCACCTGGAACTTTGCGCTGCTCACCCTGCTGGGCTGGACTTGGCTCCTGGCCTCATGGGCAGCCCGGGGGTGAGCTCCATGGCTGGGGAAACTGAGGCACGGAGCAGCTGAAGCCTGGGAATTGGGTGAAGTTCCTTCCCTGAGAAGCAGTTATTGCTGAATTCCAGCAGATCCCAACCAGGGCGAAGGCAGAGGTTTGTACCCAACATCTCTTCACACACAAATGTGGCTTTCCTGAGATTAATGAGATTTTTCTGAGATGAACCAACCTCCCCCGGCCCTGCTCTCACCTCCCTCATGCAGTTCAGAATTCACACCTGGAGAAGTCAAATATTCAAGCCATGGGTGCTGCTGTTTGGCCAGGGAGCAGCAGGTTGTGCAGCCTCAGCGGGAGCACCCCAGGGAGAAATCCCGAGGGGATTTTCTGGGTTTTCTGGGTTTTGGGGTGAAGGGCAGGAGCTGCTCAGAAGGGTTTCTGGGTGAAAAGGGAAATCATGGGCTGAGGGCAGCTCAGCTCCTGAGGAGGAGCAAGTGGAAGGGGGAAATCCCAGATTTTTTTTATATTTATCTTATTTTTTTCCCCTAAAGTTTGTGTCCAAGGCCAGGCTGGGTGAGGCTCTGAGCCCTCTGCTCCAGTGGGATCTGTCCCTGCCTGCAGGAGGGGTTGGAACTGGATGATGTTTCAGGTCCTTTCCAACCCAACCCAGTCTGAAATTCTGGGAGTTTAGCCTGACCTCTGCAGAGCCCCCTCAGAGCATCCATTGCTCAGGGCCTCAGCTCTGTGAGGAGGAAAAACTGGAGGGAAAAAGGAAGAAAAACTGGAAAAAAGTACAACTGTGGCATTTCCATGAGGGCAGCACTTCCCCAGCAGTGAGGGTTCAGCAGGGATGGGGTGGCTGCAGCAGAACCAGGATTTATCCAGATGTGCAAAAAGGAAGAAAAAACAGGAAAAAAATTACAATTGTGGCATTTCCATGAGGGCAGCACTTCCCCTGCGGTGGGGGTGCAGCTGAACCAGGATTTATCCAGATGTGCTCTGTGAGGAGGGAAAAATGGGGGGAAAAAAGGAAGAAAAAACAGAAAAAAATTTAATATTGTGGCGTTTCCATGAGGGCAGCACTTCCCCTGCGGTGGGGGTGCAGCAGAACCAGGATTTATCCAGATGTGCCTCCAGGGCCCTGGGAAATAAAACGGGAATTAAGGAGTGCCACTGACACACGTAGGGATATGTTGGGACTTTGAAATTTATTCCAACATGCTGTTTTTTTAAAAATACGCCCAGACCGAGCAGACAATCTGAGCTGTAGTAAAGGCAATATTATACTTGTAAAAACTTCTCATTCACAGTACAGATGTCATTTACAATAAGGGTCACAAACATCAAATACTGAGTATTTTTCTTTTTCTTTTTCTTTTTTTTTTGTTTTCTTGTTTTTTGTGTGTTTTTTGTTCTTTTTTTTTTTTTGTCGTTGTTGTTTTTACATCAGACTGTGCTTTTTACCTGCATTTTTTTTTGCACTGATATAACCATACAGACATTGCAAGATGCAAGTGTAGAAACTGGAGTTCAAATAAAATTACAGGCAAAACTACCAAATTCCATTGGACGCTGTACATATTTACAGTACCATTTTTTTTGGAATGTATTGCCATTTTAAGAACATATAGAAACTTTCTACAGACTATTCCACTTACAGAATACATACACCTTTTAGAAAAAAAGGCAAATATTTATCTTACATGAGACCATGTATATTAAATTTGCGTACACGTTATTATTATTAATTATTATTAATTATTTTTTACATTACATTTACTAAAGTGATCGTAAGTGCCATCATATCTCAGTAATGAAAACAGATTGGTTTTATGCCATCAGGACTGATGTTTTTTAATTTATTTATTTTTACTTTTTTTTCTCTTTTTTTCTTTTTTCTTTTTTTTTTTTTGTAAATAACTTACAATACGGATTTATTTGTAAATACTGTGCAATAGACAGAAATGTTGAAAGGAAAGAAAAGAAAAAAAATCAAATTATGAACAGAGGAAAAGCAAGGAGAGCAGGGAAGGGCTAGATCAAATCCTGGAGGGTTTTGCATGGAAATTGGGAGAATTTGAATGACTTCTCCAAGGATATTGCTTGTTCAGGTGCTGTCCCTGTGGATTTTGGATAAAACCCGGGGCAGGGAAAGCTGCAGATTTGTTGTGGAGGGGGAGGCAAAGCCCCAGCTCTGGCAGGAAGGATTTGGGATGCTCTGGGTGGGAATTCCCTGCTCTGTCCCAGGGCTGGGCCTGATTTGGGATCAGAGCAGGGCTTGGGACTGGCAGGACATTGGGGACACCAGGGCTGGGATGTCACCCCTTAGGAGCAGCTGAGGAACTGCATTTCTCAGTGGAAATTCACAGCTGTTCCATTGTGGTTTTGTTCCCTGCTGCAGCTCCTGGGGATCCAGCCAAGCACCTGGGAATAATCCGAGCTGGCAGAGCTCTGCCTCGAGGACAGGGTGGTTTTGGGGAGCCCTCTCCTCATCCCACGGTGTGCTCAGCCCTGCAAGACCCCGAGCTCAGTTTAGGAGCTAAATCCCTGTTGCAGCACAAAGGAGCTCCTGAAACTCCAGAGGTGCTCAAGACTAAGGTCCGAGAGCTTTCTGCGCTCTGGATGTCAATCCTGGTGTGAAGAACAAATTCAGGGTGTGATTCCAGAGCTTGGGCCAAGCCCTCTGCGTGCAGGAGGAATTCTGGCTGCCAGAGCATCCGTGTGTGACCCGGGAGCTGCAGGGATGGGAGCCATCCGGGCAGCTCAGCAGGGAGGGAAATATCCCCGTGGGACTGGGGCTGATGGGGCAGCCACAGCCCAGAGGAGCAGCCAGGCCGTGTGTCCTCCTGGATTATAAACCGGAGAAGCTCTGCCGTGAGAAAAGCAGGGGATTTTATTTCCACCTGCTGCTGAAAAGGATGGGCTGGGCTCTGCTTTTTTCGTTTGCTTATTTGCATTATTAATACATTCTCTGGCAAATAATCCCGCTAATTGCTCTGCAAAAGCAACAGAGCCACCCTTGCAGCCCTTGTGGGAAGCAAAAAGGGATTTCCCATCCCTGTTTTGCGGGCAGAACAGACATTCAGAGCGGCACGAAAAGCTGCGACCGGCAATCAGCTTTCACCCAGGGCGACACAAGGAGACCAGAGGGGATCCGGGTGGGAACGGCAGCCGCCGGTGAGGGCTGGGAAACAACACCCGACCCTATTAAAATCCCGGGAGTGACAATCCTGTGCTCCTCGGCCGAGCGCGGGGCAGAGGGAGACACCTTAGCCCAGGGTCGCAGTGACTCCGGGCGGGGCCGGGCTGCCCGGACCCGCCGTGCCCGCACACAGAGATGCTGGTGCTGGCGGGCTGCGGGTCCCTCCCGCGGAGCTCTGAGCTGGCAGTGCGACCGTTAGCCCTTAATTAGCAATTAGTTATTTATCGGGGGGAGCCTCCTCGCCCCTTGGGTACAGCGTGAAGCACCATTTCACCCCAGCCAGAGAAGACAAACTGGGTTGGGACTCGGTTTTATGTGCCCGTCTCCTGAGTTTGCGGCGGTCCCTGCCTGCCCCGCTCCGTGGCTGCCGGGGGTGGGATTCGGGCAGGGAATGGCCCCGGGAGCACCTCAGCCCCTTCCCAAATTCCTTTTCCTTTGTTTTATTTTGGCCCCGGGTGAAGGGATCCGGGTGGCTGCACACAAACCGCCCGGATGCTGCGTAGCTGAGATGCAGAAAGCTTCGAGCTGCTGGGAAATCTTAAAAATCCTGATCATGACAATAATAACACAACAACAACAACAAAATCATCCAATAAACCAATGTAAAGACTTCGTGGTTGTCTTGGGCCTTCCCCCCCCCCCCCCCCCCTTTCCACAAATGACAGAGGAGAGAAAAAAACATCCACACGAAGTTTAAATACATTAAGGATTGAAATGCAGTTACAGAAAGAAGCTGACCAGATTTGATCTAGCCCAAAACTCACGGGAAATGCACCCAAAAAAACCAGACACAGCTGCTGCAGTATTTTTTTGTATCATATATATATATATATATATATATATATATATATATATATATATGTAAAACTAAATACAAAAAGCTACCTTGGATCGAGTTAAGAGTGTGACAAGGGGCAGAAAGTGGCAGAAATCAGGGAAATCGCTCCATTTCACGGATGGTTTCCAGGGATGCTCACACCACCGAGCACTCCACTCCCACTCACCCTGGGATTAAGCGCGTTTTAAGCACGCACTTAAAGCCTGAGGAGGGTTTAAGCTGGTGTTTAAGAGCTCGAGTGAACGGAGCCGAGCTCCAGCCCCTGCTCCTGCCTCTGGATGTGCGAGCAGGAGCGGCTTCCAGGCTCCGGGCCAAAAAAGGGAAAGATGGGAAAAAGAGAAACCTGATAAAAGTGCTAATTAGGGGATAAATTGGTTCTGGACGTTGTTTTGGTCAGTGTCACAGCCTTAATGGTATTTCCATGATATCTTTTTTTTTTTTTTTTTTTTTTTGTACTTAATTCCCTTTACAAGAAGAGAGAAAAAAAAAAGAAAGAAAAAAAATGAGAGAAGATTATTTTAAAAAATCTATTCTTTGCCCATGAAATGGGAACAGTTCATAGCTCATCAAGTCTGGCAAGGAAATATGTTCTCATTCACGATTTTATTTGATTCCTTTTATTTAATTTTTTTTTGTATTTTTATTTTTTTAAAAAAAGTGTATTATGTACCCGATAAACTGGAACAGCTCTGAAAGAAGAAAGAACTGGTCCACTGGTTAAATATTTATATATTTTTTTTTTTCCTTTTTTTTTCCTATGTTTTTTGTTAAAATAAAAAAAAAAAAAAAAGAGGTTTGTACAGATTCCATAGACCAGAAAACCCTCTGAAGTAGTAAAGAACTTGCTGGGGCAAACGACTTTGAAGCTTTGTGGTTTAAAAAGTTGTGACAGAGGAATGGCTCCGTCGGGGTCACTCTGGATTTGGTATCGGATTTATTGGCAGTTGAGGTCTTGGCTCTGCCAGGGATGCTCATCCCGAAAAATCTGCTCTGGAAAAAGCTGCTGCGCATGCATAACAAGCTGATTTTGCAAGCATTCACCATTCAGGGTCAAATTTTTATCTCCCGAAAACCAGCCAAAAACGAGGCCTGTCCGCACCAGAAGGGCTGAGCTGGGGATGTCCCACGTCAACAAATAAATAAAGGTGAGAACAAGAGCCAGAGTCAGCCGAGAGGAGCAGAGCCCGGAGCCCTCCTGCATCCCTGGAGCTCCCAAAGCAGCCAGGACAGAGCCTGGGGTGGGATAATGGGGTGGGGTGGGATGGGATGATGGGATGATGGGATGGGATGGGATGGGATGGGATGGGATGGGATGGGATGGGATGGGATGGGATGGGACGATGGGATGGGATGATGAGATGAGATGGAATGGGATGTGATGATGGGATGGGACAGGATGGGATGGTGGGATGGAATGGGATGTGATGAAGGGATGGGATGATGGGATGGTGGGACGGGATGGGATGAGGGGAGCTCGTCCACAACTCAAACCTGGCAGAAGGAGAAAGGGTTTCAAGGCTGCCTTCCTCCCCCTCTGACACCAGGGGAGGCTTGCAGAGGCTCTCCCAGCCCAGGGGGGCTCCAGCACAGGCGGGGCTTTGCCGGGCGCCGCGGGAGGATTAAAGCAAAGCAAGCAGGAGGCTCGTCCAGCGAGAGACCCTTCCTGGCACGGGCTCTACATTCCATACATTCCTACCTTCTCGCAGGTAAATCTTTGAAGAAGAACCTTTTTTTTTTTCTTTTCTTTTCTTTTTTTTCTTTTTTTAGGTTTTTTTGTCCCTTTTTTTTTTTTTAGAAAAGTGCTTTGCTGGGTTCTGCAGGAGGGAGGGGCGCTCGCGGTTCGTTTTCCTCTTTTCGAGGGACAACTTATCTCCCTGCTCACAACGAACCTCCCCTGCTCAAGGAAGTGCTACTTTCAGTCACAAGGTCAGGGTAAACACGTTTTTCAAATGTAAAGCAGTTTCAACTGTTTAAAGCACAACCATAGGGATGCGAGGAAAAAAAAAAAACAAACCAAAAACAAAAAACAAAAAAACAAAAACTAACAAACAAAAAAACCAAGCACTTTGCAAGAATTAAATAAAGCATGTAATAAATACGAATCATAAACTTCTGTACACGGGAGTAAGGGTTTGGGTTTTTTCTTTTTTTTTTTTTTTTTAATCATTTAATCAATATAAAAAAAGGTTATTTTTCTGTTTTGCTTTTGTTTTCAGTGCATCTTCTTCCTCTTTAAAATGCTTAACCCTCTCCTTTCTGCATCTCTCAGGCCCAGGATTACGCACACCTAAATGGCAAAAAAGACAAGGTCTAACAAACCCCCTTTCCAAAAAACTCTAAAAAAATATTCACAGCCTCAAACAGTTTTGTACATTTCAAGCAACAAAAGGTATAGAAAAAGGCACAAGTAACTGCATACATGTGGAGATAATACCAGACTGGGACAAAGAAAACCAGGAATTTTCCATGGGTTTGGTCATTCACTAGAGTGCTTCTTATGATTATACTAAAGGAAATAGTGTTGAAAAATGTCTGTTGATTTTACAGAGGAAGCCTAAAGGTGGAACAGCCGGCGGAGGCTTTAAGTACTTCCCGCGTTTTCATCCACCTTTTTGTGAGTTTGACCGCAATCGGAGTGCTCCGGGTGTGGGCTGCTCGCGGAGAGGTTCCCGGGGCGCGGGGAGCAGGGCTGGGCCTGGGCCTGGCCAGGGGGGGCTTCTGAGGGGCTGTCCCTGGCCAGCGAGGGGACGGCTGAGATGAAAGTGCAGGCTGGTTCCGAAGGGGTGCTCGAGCTGCCCGATTGCTGCTTGCCCGTGGCTTTGGAGGGTTCCTCCGAGGGCTCCGGACGGGGCTCCTGGGGGGTGCTGGGGCTGCCTGGGGACGCCGAGGGCCGTGGCTGCTGTGCCGGGCCGGGCTCGGCCTCGGGGCTGTGCTCCTCCTGCTCCGGCTGAAGCTCGCTAGTCCTCATCTTCTCCTCCGAGCAGCCGCCGGCTGCCGGCTCCGGGGACAGCGTGTACTTGGAGACCTTGGCGACGGGCGACACGGACTCCGATGAGGGCTCTGGAGGGCTCTGAGGCTCCCCGTCCCTCCTGGCGGCCCGGCTGGCTGAGGGGACGAGGTGTCCGGCTTGGAGGGACAGCACGGGCCCCGGCACCAGGCTGGCGTGGGAGCTGGGCCTGGCCTGCACCATCTGGATGCCCCCGATGGGGATCATGGGGTACGGGGTCCTGGCGAGGTGCTGCGAGTGCAGCGGGAGGTGGCTGAAGACATTCTCCTCCCCTCGGCCGGGAGCGTGGAGGTCGTGAGGGGCCTGCAGGGAACAGGGCGGGCTGCGCGGGGCCGTCCTCTGTGCCGGGGGGAAAAGAAGAGCCGGGTCAGTGTGACACACACGGGTGACGATGGCCCCAGCAGCGGCAGCGCTCGCCGCAAGGACTGGGGGTCGCGTTTTGTTCTGATCTGAGGGAGGTTGGTCAGCTGAGGGAGATGTGGAGCCCTGAGCCTTGAAGGTGAGGAGCAACACAACCCACAGCGTTTCCCTTCTGGGACAAATGTGCCCACGGTGTGTTGGGGCACAGATCCAGGGGTTTGGCTTAGGCCTGGATCATTATAAAATCAGAGATTTATTGGATTGGAAGGGACCGTTAAAGGCCATCTTGTCCAACCCCCTCTTTAACTAGCATATTTAACTAGCCCAGATTGCTCCCAGCCCTGTCCATCCTGGGCTCGGGCTCTTCCAGGGACATCCACACCCTCTCTGGGCACCCTGTGCCAGGGCCTGCCCACCCTCAGAGTAAATAATTTCCTCCTTAGCTCTAGTCTGGATCTCCCCTCTTTTAGTTTAAAACCATCACCCCAACTCTCAGAGCTGCCTCTGAAGCGCTGGCAGAAGCGCCAGCGTTTGCTGCCAGCTGAGCTGCTTCGGATCCCTGTCAGTGCAGGAGGTTCCTGAGAGCCCAGAATGAGGTTCTTTAATTATTTATTAATTCGTTTATTTATTTTCACTGCGCTTTCCTAAAGCAGGATTGCATCCTTACAGCTGCTGAGCGCAGGGATGCTTCAAGTGAGAGGTGGAATCACCTCTAGCACACCCAGCAGTGGGTCCCCACCACCACCCTCACGGGGTGCTCTGTGCAAATCAAGGGTTCAGACCCTACATTTTACCTTTTCCTCTTTCTCTCTCGGTGCTTCCCATAGTTTCCTAACGTACATCATGGAGAGATATGTGGCTAAACAGAAAGGGATTAATTAGTGATAAATCCCTGCACAGCACTCCCAAGAAGAGGAAGCAACAGAAACTGAAATCAACTTTCAATTAAGATGGGGTTGGAGATAAAGTGTGAGGATCCACCGGAGGGCACATTTCTTGGTAGGATTATGGGGAATAATTCCCTGATCCTGTGAGCTGGATCTCTGAAGAGGCAGCAGAGGAAAGCAGCAAAAGAGAACAGGAAAGAGAAGAAGGAAGAGCCACCAAAGGCAGTGTGTGCTGGGTCAGCAGCGACAAGCCCAAACACTGCTACATGTCACTTATCCACAGGAAGCCTTGGCTAAATCACTTCAGGGATGCTGGGAAACCCCAAACAAATATTTCAGTGGTGCAACGATCACCACGAGGAGAGGCTGCCCTGAGCAAGGGCCAGTGGGAAGAGAGATGGTCGTGGTGAGACTTGGCAGCGAGTCTGACGCTGGAACTGAGCTAAGATCATCATCAAGCTCTGGCTGGGATCTGATAACCCTCCTCTGGTCTTTCTGTCTCTTGTGGCCTTACTAGGAACGTTAATTTTGCAATCAAAGCCCAGCTGTCCATCGTGCTGATGAAGGGGAATTTTTCCATTCGGGTTTTTGCTGTTGCTTTGGAGGCACATGGAAAAGTAACAGTGGTGGCTCTGGGTGCAGAAAAGGAGCAGGAAAACGAAGCCAAAAGGTAAATGTGAACAAAGGAGCTGAGAGGTGGGAATGGCAGACAAGCAGGGTTGAAAACATTGTCTCCTGCTGTGGATTTGGGAGCTGAGGGGATTTGCCACAAGCAGAGGCAGCAGGAAGTTATCCTGACAGAGGAGCTGAAGGATGAGGGTTCCCAGAGCCCTGAGATTCACCACAAGAAGTGAATTGACAGGAAAGGGAAACAGCATTAAAGGAAGCCAAGGTTTGGATCTAGAATAAAACAGAGCCTCTGAGAAGGTGAGACAAAGACTCGGAGTGGAAAGGAGGAGGAAGGAGGCACCACAGGACAGGAAGGTCTGGAGAAGCCCTGGCTCAGCCCGTGGGGTGGCAGGGACTCCATAAGAGGCCTCTCTCTCTCCACAGTGCAGTCCCTGAGGGCTGGAGTCTCTCCCACAGCGAGTGGATCTCACGTTCATCAGCACAGCTGACAGCTGAGCCAGGAAATGCAGCAGGAATGGGAAACATTCCACCAGACCCCACATCAATCTGCAGCACTGGGAGGAACAGGCGGTTTCCCTTTACCCACAGGATTTCATTTGTCCAGCAGAGAGATTAAATAATGCTCTGGGCCCAGTGGGAAACCCCTCTCTGTGCTGAGGAGAGAGAGAAGCGAGGTGAAATGAGAGATGTCCAAACAAACATTTCTCAGCAGCTCATCCAGCAGAGCTGGCTGTGGGTGGACACAGGGCTCAGCCAGGGCTGCTGCAGAGCTGCCTCAGGTCACTGACCAGTGGGAAACGGCCACAGCTCCACCCCAGCCGGGGAAACCTCAGGGATGGGAATGGAATTCCCAGGAACAAAAAGGCTCTTGGTGACAATTAATCATTAAGAGGTTGTCCTTGCTGCTTGTCCCAGCAGGACTGGCTGGCTCAGGAGTGGGAATAACCCCTTGGAGAAGGGATAACTTTATTTGTCTCCAACTGAGAAGGGTAAGACCTGAATGAGTGCCAAACCCACAGCTTTCCCCTGTCCCTGTTCTCTGGGTCACCTGTGACAGTGGTCACGGAGTCCCTGTGCACTTCTGCATCACAGCCTTCACCCAAAAGCGCCCCAGAGACCAGCCTGTGGGGACCAGAGGGCAGCAGGGCACCGCACTTACCAGCTTGGACTCGTAGAGCTGTAAGTTTTTGCCAAAGAACCTGTGAGGTAGAGGCATCGAAGAGAATATCCCGGGCTGGGCTTGATATGAGCTTGGAACTTTGTCCTCTGCCGATCTGCTAGTGCCAGGCAAGTCCTCTTTGCCAGGGGGTGGATACCTGGACAGCTCCAGGCAGCCTGGAGACAAGACTTTCTTCAGGGAGAAGTACCTCAGGGATGCCATCTCCCTGCTGGGCGACGAGTGCCTGGCGGGGGACACTTCTCCGTCTGGGGGGAGCGCCGTCCTCGGGGACAGCTCCCTCCGGGGGGACAGGTGCCTGCCGGGCGACAGCTCGAGCCTCGGGGACACGCATCTCAGGGGGGACGCCTCCCTCCTGGGAGAGGGGCGCTGGCAGGGGGACAGCCCCCTCCCCGGGGACAGGCACCGCAGGGCGGGCAGCTCCGCCGTGGGGGAGAAGCGTTTGGGGGAGGTTTCGTTTTTGGTCAGTAAGTGCTTCCTCGCCATCATTGGTCTGCTGCTGCCGCCCCCCCTGCCGCAGTCCTGGCTCGGGGACCACCTTTTCCTCGGGGAGGTGTCTTTGGAGGTCGACAGGTCCATGGCCAAGGACATCTGCGGCCTGGTGACAGACTCTCTCTCAGCAGGAGCCAGGCGCTCGGTGGAGGTCAGAGCTGGTCTGTGCAGGCTCAGGAAGCTGTGGCACACAGCAATGTCACCGCTGTCTGCTGACCACTTGCTCTCCAGCCCTGAGGAGGAGGAGGAGGAGGCCTGCTGGCCTTCTTCCCCTGCTTTCGGGGTGCTGGGAGCAGCTTCTTGAGCTGTGGATGTTTCGGTGCCTTCCTCTGGAGAGGACGGGGAGCCCCCCGAGGGGTGCAGCAGGAGGGGGCCGGGTTTGCCTTCCGGCAGCTTCGGCGCTGGCTCGTCTTGGCTCTCCTCTTCCTCCTCGTCTTCCTCGTCCTCGTTGTCGTCGTCGTCGTCAGATTCCTCGAGGTCTGAAAACTGGTGTTCCTCGATGGGCTCAGATCCCTCCCGCCCCTCAGAGTCCTGGAAAAGGTCTTCACTGGTTCCTGGGGGCAAACACAGAGCGGAGAGTGTAAAACACACAGTCAGGGGCCACTTCTGTGCTGAATCTGCTCACTGAACACACGGTCAGAGGCTATGTCTGTGTTAAATCTGCTCACGAACATGTGTAAAGGGCGATTTTTGTGTTAAATCTCACCAAACACACAGTCAGGGGCTAATTTTGTGTTGAATCTCTTCACCAAACACATGTAAGGGGCTATTTCTGTGTTAAATCTCCTCACCAAACACATGGACAGGGGCTATTTTTGTGTTAGATCTCACCAAACACACGGTCAGGGGCTATTTCTGTGCTAAATCTGCTCGCTGAACACATGTAAGGGGCTATTTTTGTGTTAAATCTCCTCACCAAACACATGTTCAGGGTCTATTTCTGTGTTAAATCTGCTCACAAGCTCCAAGGGCACCAGAGGAGAAAGGACCCGGCTGCTCCTGGGTCTGATCATCTCCTGCTCTGAAGCTGCAGCCTCGCCCTCTCTGCCAGCTCCCTGCTGGTGATCCCAGTGGATCCCAGTGTACCCCAGCTTCAGTTCCAGCTCTGTCAGCACACGCAACCCTCAGTCCCAGCTGGGCACCTGCCACACCCTTTATTTGCTCTAAAATGCAAAAACAACCACCTTTAACAGATGAGAACGGCAGCACCTTCAACCTTCAGTGGGGTTTGATGATTATTTTTTAGAATGGTGGCTCCAGAATATCCACGGCTGCCACCAACCCCTCGTGTTGGGCCTTTTCCTGCCTAGATTTCCTGGCAGATAAACATCAGCGAGGCAGGTCTTCTGCTAAAAATCGAACAACAGCGTGGAAGGAACCTCTGTGGCTATCTCCTGGGTAGGATAAATTCCAGCTGTGGTTCAGATGCTTCTGTGGGGCAGAGGGTTTGGGGCTTTGAAAAATCAGAGCCTGTAGGCAGGGAGTAGGATGAAAGAGCCAATTCTAAAGGGTTTTAAATATTTCTGTAGTTAAAGGCGGGTTAAAATCCATCTCTGTGCTGCTTGAAGGGCCAGCAGGAGCTTTCTGAGCTGGGCACCGAGCTTTCAGCGCTCAGAGAACAGTCAGCTTTTCCCCTGCTGGGTGTGCAGAGCTGCGGGCAGCAGGGACAGCCCGGCCCGGAGGGGCCCGTCGGGAACAGCCGCTGGATGTCACTGCAGCCCAGCAGAGCGACACTGCCACCTCCCCCGGCTCCGAGGGGCTGGAAACGTCCGGGCGTGCCCGGAGATGGAGCAGAGCGGCCGGGACACACCTGCGGGCAGCAGGGCCCGGCCGGTGCTGTGACACCTGAGTGTGACACCTGTGTGTGATGTGACAACTGTGTGTGTCACCTGTGTGCGACCTGCTGTGACACCTGTGTGTGTCACCTGTGTGTGTGTGTCACCTGTGTGTGACCCCCGTGTGTGTGTGACACCTGTGTGTGTCACCTGTGACTCCTGTGTGTGTGTGATACCTGTGTGTGTCACCTGTGTGTGACTCCTGTGTGTGTGACACTCGTGTGTGACCCCCGTGTGTGTGACACCTGTGTGTGACACCAGTGTGTGTATAACACGTGTGTGTGACACCAGTGTGTGTGTGATACCTGTGTGTGTCACCTGTGTGTGACTCCTGTGTGCGACCTGCCCTGACACCTGTGTTTGACACCTATCTGTGACACCTGTGTGTGTCACCTGTGTGTGACACCCGTGTGTGTTACACCTCTCTGTGTGTGACACTCATGTGTGACACCTGTGCGTGTGTGACACCTGTGTGTGACAGATCCCAGCCCTGCCGGCCCCTCCTTGGGCTCACCCTGTGACGCTGCTCCTGCTGTCCCCAGCCCGGGACACTCCCCACCCAGAGCTGTCACCTCCAGCAGTGCCAGCTGCAGGGGACACTGAAGGCACACCTGCCTGCGGCAGAGGGGACACGGCCACACAGCACCACGTCCCCTCAGTGACGGACTAACATGTCCAATCCGGTTTATTTGGGCTGCCAGCCCCTCACAAGTGACAGCTCCTGAAGCGTCTGGCGTTCCCCCTCACACGGATTTCCCGTGGCTCATTATCCAGCCCCGAGCCTGCCTGAGACTGGAAAGGGAAAGGAGCTTCTCCTCCCGGTTCCACGGATCCTGCAGCAGTCCCTGAGGGCAGAGCTGTCCCAGCAGCTCTCCCTGGGGAGGGATCCTGCCTCCCAGGGTGAAATCCTCCCCGCTGACGGGAGCTGCTGGGCCCGGGCTGTTTGCAAATCCCCGAGGAGCTGAGCTCAGAACAAATATTATTCCAAACTCCCAGCTGTAGGCTGAGCCGTGCATATTTCCTGCTTGGAACAGGAATGCATTTCATTTCCAGGCCCTGACTCTGGTTTTTTGGGCTTGGGGACAGACGGGAGCTGTGCCTTGTGCTGGTGCTCTCCTTTCTTTGCCCCAGGCGGGACAGAACAGGGTCAGGGGTGAAGGGAAAAGCGCAGCCAGCCCCAAACTGAGGAGCTGTTTGCATTTTGCCACCACAAATTCCAGCCGGGGAAACATCCCAGTGAGTCCTGGGAAGGCCCCAGGGAATTGCTTTGGCCTGCTGACACAATCCCAGCAGGCAGGGACAGAGCTCAGGCCTCAGCCCAGGCTTCCAAAATTCATCCTGCTGAGCTCACGGGGAGAGAAAGGGCAGGACAGGGAGGAGGGAGGGAGGAGAGAGGGAATTAGTGGGAATGTGTCCTGCTGACAGCTTTGTCTGAGGTTGCATCTCATTCCATGTGTGTTATTTATTCTCCCCAACTGGTACCACCCCACGGAGCCCAGCCCAGGCAGGGGTGAGGAATTATGCTCCAATCTCCTTTTATAGTAACACCCCTTTGCTTTCTGCTGCCCCTTAAATAGAAATACAAACAATCAAGTGAAATACAACTCCGGTTTAAAATAATCCAGGGAGTTTTAGGAACTGCTGCTCCCTCCCCGCCTGCCCCAGAGGAAAGCGCAGTAACCTTCCCGTGCTGCTCTGTGTCGCGTGGAAATTGG